>NC_057797.1:601159889-601413541 GCF_018294505.1 Triticum aestivum | reverse complement strand
CCTCGTCTCCGGCCAGATCCGGCCGCGGGAGTGCCGGATCCGGCGACCTCGCCCTCGCCGGCCGCCGTCTTCGTCTTCTCAAGCGATCTGCGCCGCCGCCTCATTTTGCGTGCCCGGGTCAAACCCTAGATCCGGAGGTTAAAATTCCTCTAAGTCCCCGAAATTTCAGATCCAAGTTCCCATGTTCATAGCCTCGTAACTTTGCATCCGTAACTCCGTTTTTGGCATATAGCATATTAAAATGTTCATCTCAGAGAGTACATCATTTCATTCCATTGCATCATTTTCATTTGAGTTCATCTTGATGTCCGAAATGCCGTTAGAAGAGGGCTACTTGAGATAATTGTCAGATCTGCTGCTCCATTTAGCTTTTTGTCATTTTTGCCATGATTAATGTGTGCATGATATGCCCATGAGTTCTACATATGTTTTGTTAAGGGTTTTGTCATATTTCCAGAGGTGCAACCCATGTATTTTTGTGATGTGTGTGGTGACTAGCACAAGCTTACCAAGTGAGGCACTTGGTAATTCTGATTCCAGGGACTTAGCAATTCCACTAAGTCCTTGAGCTGTTTATCTCATATGGCCATATGTTCATGTTGTTTCCTAGTGATCCGTGCCTCTTTTGAGGATGATCAGTAAGGATGTTTTGTTAATCTTGTAGTGATCTATCCATCCTTGTCTTTGTTTGCAATTATGGAGCACCGTAGCTTGAGTCAATCGAGCTCTACTTTTGCTACTTTGTGAATCTGGGCAGATTGTCAACTTGTTTGCAATTTTGCCGATGATTTTGTAGTTAATCCATGCATGATATGCTATTGTTATTGCCATGTATAGCTTGAATTTTGTGTGTTCTTGATAGATGTATGCTTATTTTGTCATGAATTGCTCCGTAGTGAGTGCATCGAGCTCGTAAACATGCCTACTTGAGATATGTTTCAGCATGTGCCAGTTTTCACTAAGTCTGAAAACTGATTATGTTTTTTGCTATGTTGACATGCTTGCAATTGTATTTTCTGATCCCTTTTGGCTCAAGGTCACTAAGGGACTTTTGTTAAGCTCTTTGAGTAGCTCCATGCCATGCTTTAATTTTCCATGTTCAGCTCCTGTAGCATGTAGTTTTGTTGCTCCAAAGAGTGCTACCTGATCCAAAATTCTAGACAAGTGTTGATTTCATTAAGTCTGAAATCTGTTTACCATATGCATTTTTGCCATGCTTGTTTGAACCTATTAATGAATGAATTGGCCGTAGCTCAGTGCTAGACTTTTGTTAAGCATCATGAATGCATCCCTGCCATGTATTTTTTTGTCATGTTTGGGTGCTGTAGCATGTTCATCTCATTGCATTTAGAAGGCTACTTGCTGTAAATCGCAGACCGGTGCCATATTTGAATCGCTTGCCATTTCCAAACCGTAACTCCGATTCCGGCGTTCTTTATATTGTTTTCAAGCGATTTCATCTCATCTTTCCAGTGGCACACTTGGATTTCCAAGTTGGGGCCAGGTTCATGCATCCCTTGTCAAATCTTGCATATGCATCCCGCATCGTAGCATATCATCCTAGCATCGTATTGTTTGATCCTTGCACGTGGTTGATTTGTGTCCTTGTTACTTGTTTGTCTTGTTTGGGTAGAGCCGGGAGTCGAGTTCGCTAACGAGGAGCCCGTTGAGTTTGCTTTCAAGGATCCAGTCAACTCTGACAACTTTGCAGGCAAGATGATCATACCCTTGAAATCACTACTATCTTTGTTATGCTAGATTGCTCGCTCTTTTGCTATGCCAATGCTACGATGCCTACCACTTTCTTTCAAGCCTCCCAAATTGCCATGTCAAACCTCTAACCCACCATGTCCTAGCAAACCGTTGATTGGCTTTGTTACCGCTTTGCTCAGCCCCTCTTATAGCATTGCTAGTTGCAGGTGAAGATTGGAGACCGTTCCTTGTTGGAACATTTATTTACTTGTTGGGATATCATTATATTATATTGTTATCTTAACGCATCTATATACTTGGTAAAGGGTGGAAGGCTCGTTCTCTCGCCTAGTGTTTTGTTCCACTCTTGCCGCCCTAGTTTCCGTCATATCGGTGTTATGTTCCCGGATTTTGCGTTCCTTACGCGGTTGGGTTATAATGGGAACCCCTTGATAGTTCGCCTTGATTAAAGCTTTTCTGGCAATGCCCAACCTTGGTTTTACCATTTGCCACCTAGCCTCTTTTCCCCTTGGGTTTTCGGAGCCCGAGGGTCATCTTATTTTAAACCCCCCGGGCCAGTGCTCTTCTGAGTGTTGGTCCACCTGTCAGCTGCCGGTGGCCACCAGGGGCAACTCTGGGCTGGCCTACCCGTACCTAAGACAATCTGAGTGTGCCCTGAGAATGAGATATGTGCAGCTCCTATTGGGATTTGTCGGCACATTCGGGCGGTGTTGCTGGTCTTGTTTTAACCTGTCGAAGTGTCTTGAAGAACTGAGATACCGAGTCTGATCGGAACGTCTTGGGAGGAGGTCTATTCCTTCATTGACCGTGAGAGCTTGTCATGGGCTAAGTTGGGACTCCCCTGCAGGGTTTTGAACTTTTGAAAGCTGTGCCCGCGGTTATGGGCAGATGGGAATTTGTTAATGTCCGGTTGTAGATAACTTGTACCTTAACTTAATTAAAATGAATCAACTGAGTGTGTTACCGTGATGGCCTCTTCTCGGCGGAGTCTGGGAAGTGGACACGGTGTTGGAGTAATGCTTGCGCAGGTTGCTCTCTAGTTTCTCGCTCGCGCTTTGCCTCCTCTTCTCGCTCTCTTTTTTGAATAAGTTAGCCACCATATTTGCTAGTCGCTTGCTGTAGCTCCACATATATTTGTACCTTGCCTTACCTATAAGCTTAAATAGTCTTGATCACGAGGGTGCGAGATTGCTGAGTCCCTCTGGCGAACAGATTACTATTACACCAGATGCAGGGCCTGATGATTCCGCTCCAGGAGACGAAGACTCTCAACGTTACTATGTTTTCTTTCCTGATCATCAGTAGTGGTGCCCAGTTGGGGGTGATCAGGACCGTGTCGCTTGTTGGGTTATCTTTTATTTTGGCGCCGTAGTCAGGCCATGAGTGTTTGGATGATGTGATGTTATTTATGTACTTGATTGACGTGGCGAGTGTAAGCCAACTATGTTATCTCCCCTTTTATTACATATATATATTACATGTGATGTTGTGAAGATTTCCTAACTTGTGACATATGCCTTCAATGCGATTATGCCTCTAAGTCGTGCCTCGACACGTGGGAGATATAGTCGCATCGAGGGTGTTACAAGTTGGTAATCAGAGCCTTCCCCGACCTTAGGAGCCCCATTGCTTGATCGTTTTTAGCGGCCGAGTTGTGTCTAGAAAAATGTTTTGAGTCAATTAGGAATTATATATCCCAGAGTTTAGGAATTCTTTTTACTTTCCAGTCTCCTCATCGCTCTGGTAAGGCATCCTGACGTAGAGTTTTGACTCTCCTCTTCTCAAATTTCACTAAAAAAATTAGGATCACGCGGGTATCTTGGAATCGTTCCGATGGTTTTATGATGAGAACATTGTCTTGGTGCCTCCTGTCAGGGGTTTTGTGGAAGTGTCCCGGGGAGTTGAGCTCTGAGGTGTTGTCGTCATAATTTTATCATTGCAGTTCTGGAATACCTGAGTTTAGTACGCCGACATCGAAAATCTCTTTTATGTAGTTCGTTGGTGAGATAACCTCGACGCCACCCAGTACTGGGGCGGGAGTTCGGGAGTATCGCCATAACTTGTATAACGGATGCTTTTCGAAGGTTGAGGTAAATGGTTTCCAAAGGTTTCTTGTTTATGTGTTGAAGGATGGATATAGCTGGATGTAGGATTTGCTAGATTTGGGTGAGATATTATGCTTCCCCTGTATCCTCAACACCTGATTGCATAATCGGAAAGGTTCGGGAGTTTCATAGGTGGGAATTCTAGTAGCTCTAGTTCTTCTTCCACAGGTTTGAGAATGGGATTTCTTACCGATTATTCGTTCTTGATCCGTACCTTGTTGATTTATTTCTCTACCTAAATTCTACGTGGCTTCTCAATTTATGGATATGTGACCATTTCAAGAGGATGCATTCGTTCATTTTGTTCGGATGTCAAGACTATATGTTGCAATTTTCATTCTGTTGGATTCAGCTTCAATATTTGTCTATCAATGTGCTAATGGATGTCAACCTCTTCAGGATGGCTCCTCCAACACGCATGACTCCGAATCCTGATCCGCCACCACCTCCCCCTCCTCCGGAGGCATGGCAAGTTGTGATGGCCGCAACCATTGCAAACACACAGTTGATCATGCAAATTCTCCAAGAGCGCAATCAAGGCAACCAAGGGAACCAAGGCAACAATCAGAATCACTTTGCTATACTCAACCAGTTCCTTGGTAATGGGCCAAAGACTTTCAGCAATTGTGTTGAGGCAACCGATGCTGACGATTGGCTTGTGGATCTGTGCAAGCATTTCGAGTGCAGTAACGTCAGGCCTGAGGACTTTGTCAAGTTCGCTTCCTTCCAACTCAAAGATCAAGCTGCAGAATGGTTCCAGCAGTACAAGGATTCCAGGGGTGGACGTGTTATTACCTGGGATGAATTCTGTCGAGATTTCCGAGCTCATCATATTCCTCAGAGCGTGGTTGAAAGCAAGCGTGAGGAATTCTGCAACCTGAAGCAAGGCTCTTTGTCTGTCTATGACTACAACAAGTTGTTCCAGAAGCTCGCCCGCTTTGCTAAGCAGGACGTCCCTGATGAGAAGAGCATGATATATCAGTTCAGGGGTGGTCTCAGAGAAGAAATTCAGCTCGCTCTTGTTCTCTTTGAGCCCTTGAGATACGATGAGTTCTACAACATGGCACTGAAGCAAGAGGCCGCTCAATTGAGGTGTGATGCTTCCAAGAAGCGAGTCAGAGATGTTACTCCTTCTTCCTCTACTCAAGTGGCCAAGCAGCAGAAGTATTGGCTTCCTCCTCCTCCGTTCCGTCAGCCGTATCAGCAGAAGAGCAAAGGTGGCAGTGGTTCTTCCCACCCACCCAACCCTGGCTTTCAGAACAAGACTTCGTATCAAGCTCCAAGATCGAGTGCTCCGTATCACCGTCCGCTTTCAGAGGTCACGTGCAACAAGTGCCAACAGAAGGGTCACTATGCCAACAAGTGTTTCAACCAGAGGCGTCTTCCTCCTCCTCCTCCTGTCAGATCGGCAAGTACAGCTGTGGTCAAGCATAACCCCAAGCACGCCAAGGTCAATTTGATGAATGCAGCTCAGGCAGAGGACTCGTCGGGTGTCATCATGGGTAACCTTCCTGTTAATGATATCCCTGCAAAAGTTCTTTTTGACACGGGTGCATCGCATTATTTCATCTCGAGACCGTTTTCATCTAAGCATGGTTTGGCTTTGCAAATTTTGCCTAGTCCATTAGCAGTTGTATCTCCCGGTAAGCGCATGCATGCTAACTCCATTGCTCCGGATGTTACTATCACTTTGGGAGACTACAAGTTTCTGGCTTCTCCAACGGTTCTTGGTGACTCGGATATTGATCTTATTCTCGGAATGGATTGGCTTTCTAAGCACAAGGCTCAGCTTGATTGTGCAGCCAGGCAGATTCAATTGACTCATTCGTCTGAGGATGTAATTGTGTTTGCCGCTCGTGATGATACTATGCGTCTGTTTTCTCTCAATGAGAAGGGAGAACTCGATGCCATCTCTCAAATTCCAGTCATTTGCGAATATCAAGACGTCTTTCCATAAGAGCTTCCAGGAATGCCTTCGCACTGGCCAGTTGAATTCGTCATTGATCTTGAGCCCGGCACGGAACCTATGTGCAAACGTCCTTACAAGCTCGGACCAGAAGAGTTGAAGGAGCTGAAGAAGCAACTCGATATTCAAGAGAAAATGGGTCTCATCCGTCCTAGTTCTTCTCCGTGGGATTGTGGTGTTCTTTTTGTGAAGAAGAAGGATGGAACAGACCGGCTTTGTGTTGATTACCGTCCATTGAACAAGAAGACCATCAAGAACAAATACCCACTTCCCAACATCAACGAGCTGTTCGAACAACTCAAAGGTGCCCAAGTATTCTCCAAGCTTGATCTCCGTATGGGTTATCATCAGATTCGAATCCGTGAGCAAGATATTCCCAAGACGGCTTTCAGGACAAGCTATGGTTCATATGAATACACTGTCATGTCTTTTAGCCTCGTCAACGCTCCTCCGACGTTCTCTCGTATGATGAACTTCATCTTCAACGCCTACACCAATGACTTCGTTTTGGTCTATCTCGACGACATTCTGGTTTTCTCGAAAAACAAGGAAGATCATGCCAAGCACTTGCGTTTGGTTCTTAATAAGTTGAGGGAACACCGGTTCTACACCAAGTTCTCCAAGTGTGAATTTTGGCTCGATGAGGTTCTTTATCTTGGTCATATCATCTCTGCCAAGGGCATTGCCGTGAATCCTGAGAAGGTGTCTGCAATTGTGAATTGGTAACCTCCTCAGAACATGAAGCAACTCTGTAGCTTCCTCGGTCTCGCAAGCTACTGTGGAAGATTCGTTGAAAACTTTTCTAAGATCATGAAGCCTCTCTCTAATCTCCTCCAGAAGCATGTCAAGTACGTTTGGTCTCCGGAGTGTGACATTGCTTTCAACACCTTGAAAGAGAAATTGATCATTGCTCTAGTTCTGACTCCGCCTGATGAATCCAAGCCGTACGAGGTCTTTTGTGATGCCTCTCTCCAAGGTCTTGGCGCAGTATTGATGCAAGAGAAGAAAGTTGTTGCTTATACTTCTCGCCAGTTGAAGACTAATGAGAAGAACTACCCCACTCATGATCTCGAATTGGCGGCAGTTGTGCATGCTCTTTTGACTTGGAGACATCTCTTATTGGGAAGAAAAGTGGACATTTTCACTGATCACAAGAGTCTCAAGTACATCTTCACTCAGCATAATCTCAATCTCAGGCAAACTCGATGGGTCGAAATGATTCAAGAGTATAATCCGAGTATCGAGTATACTCCAGGCAAGGCCAATGTGATTGCTGACGCATTGAGCAGGAAAGCTTATTGCAACAGTCTGATTCTTAAGCCTTATCAACCCGAGCTTTGTGAAGCTTTCCGCAAACTTAATCTTCCTTCAAGTCTCTCCTACCTTGGAAGACTAGATTCACCAAGCCCAGCTTCTTGATGCTATGGTGAAAAAGGTGAAGATTGGGATTGCCAAGAGTCAACCCAAGTACAAGTGCTACCGCCTTGATGACAAGGACACTCTCTTCTTCGAAGATCATATTGTTGTACCCAAAGGTGACCTCCATAAAGTGATCATGAACGAGGCTCACAATTCTCTCCTCTCCATCCACCCTGGGAGCACGAAGTTGTATCAGGACCTCAAGCAGGCTTATTGGTGGACTCGAATGAAGCGCGAGATTGCTCAATTCGTGAACGAATGTGATGTCTGCAGAAGAGTGAAGGCAGAACACCAAAGGTCAGCTGGTCTCCTCCAACCTCTTGCCATTCCAGAATGGAAGTTTGACCACATTGAAATGGACTTCGTGACTGGGTTTCCAAAGTCCAAGCGTGGCAATGATGCTATATTCGTTGTCATTGACAAACTCACTAAAGTGGCTCATTTTCTACCTATCAAAGAGTCGATCACTGCAGCTCAATTGGCGGAACCCTATACCTCTCGGATTGTCTCTCTGCACGGTATTCCACAAGTGATCTCTTCAGACCGTGGCAACATCTTTACATCCAAGTTTTGGGATTCTTTTCAGAAGGCCATGGGCACTGACATCCGCTTCAGCATAGCTTTCCATCCTCAAACTAGCGGTCAAGTCGAGTGTGTCAACCAGATTCTTGAAGATATGCTCAGGGCTTGTGTGATCTCCTTCGGCATGAAGTGGGAGGATTGTCTTCCATATGCTGAATTCTCCTACAACAATAGTTTTCAAGCAAGTTCGGGCAAGGCCCCATTTGAAATTCTGTATGGCAGGAAGTGCCGTACCCCTCTCAACTGGTCTGAAACCGGTGAACGTCAGCTTTTGGGTAATGACTTAATCACAGAGGGAGAGGAAATGTACAAAGTCATTCGTGATAACCTCAAAGCTGCCCAATCCCGCCAGAAGAGCTACTATGATAGTAAGCATCGTGATTTGGCTTTCGAGATTGGAGATCATGTTTAACTCCGCGTCTCTCCTTTGAAAGGTACTCGTCGCTTCGGTATCAAAGGGAAGCTTTCCCCCAGATACGTGGGACCTTTCAAGATTGTCAGCAAGAGAGGTGACCTCGCCTATCAACTCGAGCTTCCTTCAAACTTTGCAAATGTTCATGATGTGTTCCATGTCTCTCAGCTCCGAAAGTGCTTCAAGACTCCTGACCGCACTATCAACTTCGAGGACATTGAGCTCCAAGAAGATCTCTCATGTCGTGAGCACCCAGTGGATATTCTTGAAGAGACTGAACGCAAGACTCGCAACAAGTCAATCAAATTTCTCAAAGTCAAGTGGTCACACCATTCCGACCGTGAAGCTACCTGGGAACGCAAGGATCACCTTCGTTCTGAGTACCCGGCGTTCTTTCAGTCCTAGATCTCGGGACGAGATCCTTTCGTAGTGGTGGAGTGTTGTAACACCCCGGATGTAACTTTCCCAATTTGTACTCCAACTCTTGCCGTTTCCGGCGTTAAGTTATTTTATTTTCTCGGGTTCGGGTTTTGTCTCCGTGTGTTGTTGTCGTTGTCATGCATCTCATATCATGTCATCATGTGCATTGCATTTGCATACGTGTTCGTCTCATGCGTTCAAGCATTTTCCCCGTTGTCCGTTTTGCATTCCGGCGCTTCGTTCTCCTCCGGTGGCCATTTCTACCTTTCATTCGTGTGTGGGGATTAAACATTTCCAGATTGGACCAAGACTTGCCAAGCGGCCTTGGTTTACTACCGGTAGACCGCCTGTCAAGTTTTGTACCATTTGGACTTCGTTTGATACTCCAACGGTTAACCGACGGACCGAAAAGGCCTCGTGTGTGTTGCAGCCCAACATCCCTCCAATTTGGCCCAAAACCCACCTAAAGCTTTTCCATCATCTAGATCGTTCTATCACGATCGCGTGGCTGAAAACCGCACCTCATTTGGACTCTCCTAGCTCCCTCTATGCCTATAAATAGGTCTCTCCACGAAAATCCGGATCCCCCTCGTCTGAAACCCTAATAAATCGTCTCTGCGCCGGCCGGACACGTCCGCCCTGGCCGGACACATCACCGCCGCCGCCCGCAGCCAGTGGCGTGGTGCCACGTGGCGCGCCACCACCCGCGCCCGCACCGGCCCGCTCGGCCCGGGGAGAGCCCCCGCGGGCCCGAGTCTCCGCCGCCGCTGCTCCCGCCGCGCCCTGCCGCCTCCTTCTCCGCGCCACCGCCGAACCGCCGCCTCCTTCTCTGCGCCGCTGCTCCCGCCGCGCCCCGCCGGCTCCTTCTCTGCGCCGCCACCGAGCCGTCGCCCCCTTCTCCACGCCGCCGCCGAGCCGCTTGCCGCCCCGGCCGCCGCGGCCACCACCGCGTCGCCTCGCCCGTCCTCCGGCCGGCCGCCACCTCCCCGCCTCGTCTCTAGCCAGATCCGGCCGCGGGAGTGTCGGATCCGGCGACCTCACCCTCGCCGGCCGCCGTCTTCGTCTTCTCCGGCGAGATGCGCCGCCGCCTCGTTTTGCATGCCCGGGTCAAACCCTTGATCCGGAGGTTAAAATTCGTGTAAGTCCCCGAAATTTCAGATCCAAGTGCCCATGTTCATAGCCTCGTAACTTTGTATCCGTAACTCCGTTTTTGGCATATAGCATATAAAAATGTTCATCTCAGAGAGTACATTATTTCATTCTATTGCATCATTTTCATTTGAGTTCATCTTGATGCCCGAAATGCCGTTAGAAGAGGGCTACTTGAGATAATTGTCAGATCTGCTGCTCCATTTAGCTTTTTGTCATTTTTTCCATGATTAATGTGTGCATGATATGCCCATGAGTTCTACATATGTTTTGTTAAGGGTTTTGTCATCTTTCCAGAGGTGCAACCCATGTATTTTTGTGATGTGTGTGGTGACTAGCACAAGCTTACCAAGTGAGGCACTTGGTAATTCTGATTTCAGGGACTTAGCAATTCCAGTAAGTCCTTGAGCTGTTTATCTCATATGGCCATATATTCATGTTGTTTCCTAGTGATCCGTGCCTCTTTTGAGGATGATCAGTAAGGATGTTTTGTTAATCTTGTAGTGCTCTATCCATCCTTTTCTTTGTTTGCAATTATGGAGCACCCTAGCTTGAGTCAATTGAGCTCTACTTTTGTTACTTTGTGAATCTAGGCAGATTGTCAACTTATTTGCAATTTTGCCGATGATGTTGTAGTTAATCCGTGCATGCTATGCTATTGTTCTTGCCATGGTTAGCTTGCATTTTGTGTGCTCTTGATAGATGTATGCTTATTTTGTCATGACTTGCTCCGTAGTGAGTGCATCGAGCTCGTAAACATGCCTACTTGAGATATGTTTCAGCATGTGCCAGTTTTCATTAAGTCTGAAAACTGATTATGTTTTTGCTATGTTGACATGCTTGCAATTGTATTTTCTGATCCCTTTTGGCTCAAGGTCACTAAGGGACTTTTGTTAAGCTCTTTGAGTAGCTCCATGCCATGCTTTACTTTGCCATGTTCAGCTCATATAGCATGTAGTTTTGTTGCTCCAAAGAGTGCAACCTGATTCGAAATTCCAGACAAGTGTTGATTTCATTAAGTCTGAAATCTGTTTACCATATGCATTTTTGCCATGCTTGTTTGAACCTGTTAATGAATGAATTGGCCGTAGCTCAGTGCTAGACTGTTGTTAAGCATCATGAATGCATCCTTGCCATGTATTTTTTTGTCATGTTTGGGTGCTGTAGCATGTTCATCTCATTGCATTTAGAAGGCTACTTGCTGTAAAACGCAGACCGGTGCCATATTTGAATCGCTTGCCATTGCCAAACCGTAACTCCGATTCCGGCGTTCTTTATATCGTTTCCAAGCGATTTCATCTCATCTTTCCAGTGGCACACTTGTATTTCCAAGTTGGGGCCAGGTTCATGCATCCCTTGTCAAATCTTGCATATGCATCCCGCATCGCATCCCGCATAGCATATCATCCTTGCATCGTATTGTTTGATCCTTGCACGTGGTTGATTTGTGTCCTTGTTACTTGTTTGTCTTGTTTGGGTAGAGCCGGGAGACGAGTTCGCTAACGAGGAGCCCGTTGAGTTTGCTTTCGAGGATCCAGTCAACTCTGACAACTTTGTAGGCAAGATGATCATACCCTCGAAATCACTACTATCTTTGTTATGCTGGATTGCTCGCTCTTTTGCTATGACAATGCTACGATGCCTACCACTTGCTTTCAAGCCTCCCAAATTGCCATGTCAAACCTCTAAGCCACCATGTCCTAGCAAACCGTTGATGGGCCATGTTACCGCTTTGCTCAGCCCCTCTTATAGCATTGCTAGTTGCAGGTGAAGATTGGAGATCGTTCCTTGTTGGAACATTTATTTACTTGTTGGGATATCATTATATTATCTTGTTATCTTAACGCATCTATATACTTGGTAAAGGGTGGAAGGCTCGGCCTCTCGCCTAGTGTTTTGTTCCACTCTTGCCGCCCTAGTTTCTGTCATATCGTGTTATGTTCCCGGATTTTGCGTTCCTTACGCGGTTGGGTTATAATGGGAACCCCTTGATAGTTCGCCTTGATTAAAGCTTTTCCGGCAATGTCCAACCTTGGTTTTACCATTTGCCACCTAGCATCTTTTCCCCTTGGGTTTCCGGAGCCCGAGGGTCATCTTATTTTAAACCCCCCGGGCCAGTGCTCCTCTGAGTGTTGGTCCACCTGTCAGCTGCCGGTGGCCACCAGGGGCAACTCTGGGCTGGCCTACCCGTACCTAAGACAATCTGAGTGTGCCCTGAGAACAAGATATGTGCAGCTCCTATCGGGATTTGTCGGCACATTCGGGCGGTGTTGCTGGTCTTGTTTTAACCTGTCGAAGTGTCTTGAAGAACTGAGATACCGAGTCTGATCGAAACGTCTTGGGAGGAGGTCTATTCCTTCGTTGACCGTGAGAGCTTGTCATGGGCTAAGTTGGGACTCCCTGCAGGGTTTTGAAGTTTCGAAAGCCATGCCCGCGGTTATGGGCAGATGGGAATTTGTTAATGTCCGGTTGTAGATAACTTGAACCTTAACTTAATTAAAATGAATCAACTGAGTGTGTTACCGCGATGGCCTCTTCTCGGCGGAGTCTGGGAAGTGGACATGGTGTTGGAGTAATGCTTGCGAGGTTGCTCTCTAGTTTCTCGCTCGCGCTTTGCCTCCTCTTCTCGCTCTCTTTTGCGAATAAGTTAGCCACCATATTTGCTAGTCACTTGCTGCAGCTCCACATATATTTGTACCTTGCCTTACCTATAAGCTTAAATAGTCTTGATCACGAGGGTGCGAGATTGCTGAGTCCCTGTGGCTCACATATTACTATTACACCAGATGCAAGGCCTGATGATTCTGCTCCAGGAGACACGCTCGAGCTCAAGTGGGAGTTCGACGAAGACTCTCAATGTTACTATGTTTCCTTTCCTGATGATCAGTAGTGGTGCCCAGTTGGGGGTGATCGGGACCGTGTCGCTTGTTGGGTTATCTTTTATTTTGGCTCCATAGTCGGGCCATGAGTGTTTGGATGATGTAATGTTATTTATGTACTTGATTGACGTGGCGAGTGTAAGCCAACTATGTTATCTCCCCTTTTATTACATATATATATTACATGGGATGTTGTGAAGATTGCCTAACTTGCGACATATGCCTTCAATGCAATTATGCATCTAAGTCGTGCCTCGACACGTGGGAGATATAGTCGCATCGAGGGTGTTACACTGCTACCTTTACACTGTACTAATTGTGCACACACTTCACCCATACTCACACTATTGTTTTTTATGCATGGGTATTTCAGACCCTGATGCAGTGTTGATTAATGCAGAAAAGAAAAGACAGAAGTCGCTCCAGTGTAATTCAAAGATAAGCACTAAGCGTTTCAGCGCTCTAATGGGTGCAGTGTCAGCAGTTGGAGACAGTAAACGTAGCTCTGCAGTTGATGATCTCAATTGCCACACACAACCATCCCAGGTGCTTGCTTTAACTTCGTGCTGACAAATGTGGTTGCATGTTGCATATGGTGTCTAGCTTGTATTGCTTCCAATTTGGTTAAATTGCATCTGCTTACTTTACACATTATACCTTTGATAATGACATGCCTTCTTGTTTTTGATACATACTACATATGTCTATTAACCATGTCCGTACATCAAACTAATGCTCTTTTGTATCCCTCGTCAATCACTTATGATGAGACAGTCACCCGAGTGGGTTACTGTGACACGCCCTACTCGTTTAAAGAGTGCAGTGTCATCCTCCCCACATGATTCTCAAGAAACGGCAAGGCTAAATGAAGATAGTCAACGTAGCTCTCTAGTTGATCACCGCAATTCCCCCACACCACCATCGCAGGTGCTTGCTCTTACTTGGCAGTGTGATATGTGGTTGCATGTTGCATATGGTGTCTACCTTGTAATGCTTCTAATTAGGGTAAATTGCATCTGCTTAGTTAACACATTATACCTGTGAATATGACATGCCTTCCTGTTTTTGGTACATACTACGTCTTTCTATTGTACAACCCCGGATGTAACTTTCCCAATTTGTACTCCAACTCTTGCCGTTTCCGGCTTTAAGTTATTTTATTTTCTCGGGTTCGGGTTTTTGTCTCCGTGTGTTGTTGTCGTTGTCATGCATCTCATATCATGTCATCATATGCATTGCATTTGCATACGTGTTCGTCTCATGCATTCGAGCATTTTCCCCGTTGTCCGTTTTGCATTCCGGCGCTTCGTTCTCCTCCGGTGGTCGTTTCTACCTTTCTTTCGTGTGTGGGGATTAAACATTTCCGGATTGGACTGGGACTTTCCAAGCGGCCTTGGTTTACTACCGGTAGACCGCCTGTCAAGTTTCATATCATTTGGACTTCGTTTGATACTCCAACGGTTAACCGAGGGACCGAAAAGGCCTCGTGTGTGTTGCAGCCCAACACCCCTCCAATTTGGCCCAAAACCCACCTAAGCCTTCTCCATCATCTAGATCGTTCGATCACGATCGCGTGGCCGAAAATCGCACCTCATTTGGACTCTCCTAGCTCCCTCTATGCCTATAAATAGATCTCTCCCCGAAATTCCGGATCCCCCTTGTCAAAAACCCTAGATCCACCCCTCGCGCGCCCGGACACGTCCGGCCGTCGCCGGACAAAGTCGCCACCGCCCGCCCGCGCCTATCAGGCGCCGCCACGTGGCACGCCCCCGCCGCCGCCCCTCCGGCCCGGGAGGCCCGAGTCGGGCCCCCGCGAGCCCGTCGCCCGCACCGCCCGTTGGCTTCCTCCTCCGCCGGCCTGCTCCGCCGCCCGCCGCCACCACCTCACCGCCGCCTCGCCACCCGACCCCGTCGGCCTGCTCCACCGCCCGCCGCCTCAGCCGTCGCCGGCCGCCGCCTCCTCCCGGCGTCCGCGCCCCGCCTCCGGCCAGATCCGGCCGTGGGAGGGCCGGATCCGGCCACCACGTCCTTGTCGCCGGCCGCTACTTCTTCTTCCCCGATGGATCCGGCCGGCTACAGTGCCCCGACCACGCCTCGGATTCTATGCAAACCCTACATCTGAGAGAGGTTGATTTTTTTCATTAAGTCCCCGGATTTTCCTAGCCCAAGTGCCCTTGTTCATAGCATCGTATCTCCGCATCCGTTGCTCCGTTTTGGGCATATAGCATATCAAAATGTTCATCTCAGAGAGTACATTATTTCATTCCATTGCATCATTTTCATTTGAGTTCATTTTGATGCCCGAAATGCTGTTATAAGAGGGCTACTTGAGATAATTGTCAGATCTGCTACTCCATTTAGCTTTTTGTCATTTTTGCCATGATTAATGTGTGCATGATATGCCCTGATGCTCTACATATGTTTTGTTAAGGGTTTTGTCATCTTTCCAGAGGTTTAACCCATGTATTTTTGTGATGTGTGTGGTGACTAGCACAAGCTTGCAAAGTGGTGCACTTGGTAATTCTGATTTCAAGGACTTAGCATTTCCACTAAGTCCTTGAGCTGTTTATCTCATGATGCCATATATTCATGTTGTTTCCTAGTGATCCGTGCCTCTTTTGAGGATGATCAGTAAGGATGTTTTGTTAATCTTGTAGTTCTTTATCCATCCATGTCTTTGTTTGCAATTATGGAGCACCCTAGCTTGAGTCAATCGAGCTCTACTTTTAATACTTTGTAAATCTGGGTAGATTGTCAACTTATTTGCAATTTTGCCGATGATGTTGTAGTTAATCCGTGCATGCTATGCTATTGTTCTTGCCATGTCTAGCTTGCATTTTGTGTGCTCTTGATAGATGTATGCTTAGCTTATCATGACTTGCACCGTAGTGAGTGCATCGAGCTCATAAACATGCCTACTTGAGTTATATTTCAGCATGTGCCAGTTTTCACCAAGTCTGAAAACTGATTATGTTTTTGCTATGTTCACATGCTTGAAATTGTATTTTCTGATCCCTTTTGGCTCAATGTCACTAAGGGACTTTTGTTAAGCTCTTTGAGTAGCTCCATGCCATGCTTTACTTTGCCATATTCAGGTCCTATAGCATGTAGTTTTGTTGCTCCGAAGAGTGCTACCTGATCTGAAATTCCAGACAAGTGTTAATTTCACTAGGTCTGAGATCTGCTTACCGTATGCATTTTTGCCATGCTTGTTTGAACCTGTTAGTGGATGAATTGGTCATAGCTCAGTGCTAGACTTTTGTTAAGCATCTTGAATGCATCCCTGCCATGTATTTTGTTGTCATGTTTGGGTGCGGTAGCATGTTCATTTCGTTGTATTTAGTTGGCTACTTGCTGTAAATCGCAGACCGGTGTCATATTTGAATCGCTTGCCATTTCCAAACCGTAACTCCGATTCCGGCGTTCTTTATATCGTTTTCAAGCAATTTCATCTCATCTTTCCAGTGGCACACTTGGATTCCCAAGTTGAGGCCAGGTTCATGCATTCCTTCTCACATCTTGCATATGCATCCCGCATCGCATCCCGCATAGCATATCATCTTTGCATCATATTGTTTGATCCTTGCACGTGGTTGATTGTGTCCTTGTTGCTTGTTTGTCTTGTTTGGGTAGAGCCGGGAGACGAGTTCGCTAACGAGGAGCCCGTTGAGTTTACTTTCGAGGATCCAGTCAACTTTGACAACTGTGCAGGCAAGATGATCATACCCTCGAAATCACTACTATCTTTGCTATGCTAGTTTGCTCGCTCTTGTGCTATGCCATTGCTACGATGCCTACCACTTGCTTTCAAGCCTCCCAAATTGCCATGTCAATCCTCTAACCCACCATGTCCTAGCAAACCATTGATTGGCTACGCTTTGCTCAGCCCCTCTTATAGCGTTGCTAGTTGCAGGTGAAGATTGAAGGCCGTTCCTTGTTGGAGCATTTATTTACTTGTTGGGATATCATTATATTACCTTGTTATCTTAATGCATCTATATACTTGGTAAAGGGTGGAAGGCTCGGCCTCTCGCCTAGTGTTTTGTTCCACTCTTGCCGCCATAGTTTTCGTCATATCGGTGTTATGTTCCCAGATTTTGCGTTCCTTACGCGGTTGGGTTATAATGGGAACCCCTTGATAGTTCGCCTTGATTAAAGCTTTTCCAGCAATGCCCAACCTTGGTTTTACCATTTTCCTCCTAGCCTCTTTTTCTCTTGGGTTTCCAGAGCCCGAGGGTCATCTTATTTTAGCCCCCCCTAGGCCAGTGCTCCTCTGAGTGTTGGTCCAAACTAGAGTCCTGTGCAGCGCCCCCTCGGGGAAACTCGAGGTTTGGTTTTAGTTGTACGGAGAGCTCATCTGAGTGTGCCCTGAGAACGAGATATGTGCAGCTCCTATCGGGATTTGTCAGCACATTCGGGCGGTGTTGCTGGTCTTGTTTTAACCTGTCGAAGTGTCTTGAATAACCGAGATACCGAGTCTGATCGGAACGTCTTGGGAGGAGGTCTATTCCTTTGTTGACAGTGAGAGCTTGTCATGGGCTAAGTTGGGACTCCCCTGCAGGGATTTGAACTTTCGAAAGCCGTGCCCGCGGTTATGGGCAGATGAGAATTTGTTAATGTCCGGTTGTAGATAACTTGAACCTTAAACTAATTAAAATGAATCAACTGAGTGTGTACCGTGATGGCCTCTTCTCGGCGGAGTCCGGGAGGTGGACACGATGTTGGAGTAATGTATGCGCAGGTTGTTCTCTAGTTTCTCGCTCACGCTTTGCCTCCTCTTCTCGCTCTCTTTTGCGTACAGGTTAGCCACCATATTTTGCTAGTCGCTTGCTGCAGCTCCACATATATTTGTACCTTGCCTTACCTATAAGCTTAAATAGTCTTGATCGCGAGGGTGCGAGATTGCTGAGTCCCTGTGGCTCACAGATCACTATTACACCAGATGCAGGGCCTGATGATTCCGCTCCAGGTGACGCGCTCGAGCTCAAGTGGGAGTTCGATGAGGACCCTCAACGTTACTATGTTTCCTTTCCTGATGATCAGTAGTGGTGCCCAGTTGGGGGGTGATCGGGACCGTGTCGCATGTTGGGTTATCCTTTATTTTGGCGCCGTAGTCGGGCCATGAGTGTTGGTTGATGTAATGTTATTTACGTACTTGATTGACGTGGCGAGTGTAAGCCAACTATGTTATCTCCCCTTTATTATTTATATTACATGGGATGTTGTGAAGATTACATAACTTGCGACATATGCCTTCAATGCGATTATGTCTCTAAGTCGTGCCTCGACACGTGGGAGCTATAGTCACATCGAGGGTGTTACAAGTTGGTAATCAGAGCCTTCCCCGACCTTAGGAGCCCCATTGCTTGATCGTTTTTAGCAGCCGAGTTGTGTCTAGAAAAATGTTTTGAGTCATTTAGGAATTATATATCCCAGAGTTTAGGAATTCTTTTTACTTCCTAGTCTCCTCATCGCTCTCGTAAGGCATCCTGACGTAGAGTTTTGACTCTTCTCTTCTCAAATTTCACTAAAAAAAATTTTAGGATCACGCGGGTATCTTGGAATCGTTCTGATAGTTTTATGATGAGAACATTGTCTTGGTGCATCCTCTCAGGGGTTTTGTGGAAGTGTCCCGGGGAGTTGAGCTCTGAGGTGTTGTCATCATAATTTTATCGTTGCAGTTATGGAATACCTGAGTTTAGTACGCCGACATCGAAAATCTCTTTTATGCAGTTTGTTGGTGAGATAACCTCGACGCCACCCAGTACTGGGGCGGGAGTTCGGGAGTATCGCCATAACTTGTATAACGGATGCTTTTCGAAGGTTGAGGTAGATGGTTTCCGAAGTTTTCTTGGTTATGTGTTGAAGGATGGATACAGCTGGATGTAGGATTTGCTAGATTTGGGTGAGATATTATGCTTCCCCTGTATCCCCAACACCTGATTGCATAACCGGAAAGGTTCGGGAGTTTCATAGGTGGTAATTCTTGTAGCTCTAGTTCTTCTTCCACGGATATTGGTTTGAGATTGGGATTTCTTACCGATTATTCGTTCTTGATCCATACCTTGTTGATTTATTTCTCTACCTTAATTCTACGTGGCTTCTCAATTTATGGATATGTGACCATTTCAAGAGGAATGCATTCGTTCATTTTGTTCGGATGTGAAGACTATATGTTGCAATTTTCATTCCGTTGGATTCAGCTTCAATATTGGTCTATCAATGTGCTAATGGATGTCAACCTCTTCAGGATGGCTCCTCCAACGCGCACGACTCTGAATCCTAATCCACCACCACCTCCACCTCCTCCGGAGGCATGGCAAGCTGTGATGGCCGCAACCAATGCAAACACACAGTTGATCATGCAAATTCTCCAAGAGCGCAATCAAGGCAACCAAGGGAACCAAGGCAACAATCAGAATCACTTTGCTACACTCAACCAGTTCCTTGCTAACGGGCCAAAGACTTTCAGCAATTGTGTTGAGGCAACCGATGCTGACGATTGGCTTGTGGATTACTGTGAGACGCCCTACTCGTTTAAAGAGTGCAGTGTCATCCTCCCCACATGATTCTCAAGAAACATCAAGGCTAAATGAAGATAGTCAACGTAGCTCTCTAGTTGATCACCGCAATTCCCCCACACCACCATCGCAGGTGCTTGCTCTTACTTGGCAGTGTGATATGTGGTTGCATGTTGCATATGGTGTCTACCTTGTAATGCTTCTAATTAGGGTAAATTGCATCTGCTTAGTTAACGCATTATATCTGTGAATATGGCATGCCTTCCTGTTTTTGGTACATACTACGTCTTTCTATTAACCATGTTCTTACATCAAACTACTTTTCTTGTGTATCCCTCATCAATGCTCCTAATTTGTTAAATTGCATCTCCTTAGCTTACACATTATACATGTGAATATGACACGCCTTCCCGTTTTTGGTACATACTACATCTGCCTATCACACCATGTTCTTACATCAAACTATTGTTCTTGTGTATCATGCGTCTATCGCTTATGATGAGACAGTCACGCGCATGGGTTAATATGAGACGCAATACTCTTATAAAGAATGCAATTTCATCCTCTCCACATGATTCTCAAGAAACAACAAGCCTAATGAAGATATTGAACGTAGCTCTGTACCTGAAGACCGCACTTCCCCTACACCACCATCACAGGTGCTTGCTCTAACTTCGTTGTGTAATATGTGGTCGCATGTTGCATACGGTGTCCAGCTTGTAACGCTTCTAATTAGGGTAAATTGCATCTGCTTAGTTTACACACTATACCTGTGAATATGACATGCCTTCCTATTTTTGGTACACACTACATCTATGTGTTAACCTTGTTCTTACATGAAACTACCTCTCCTTTGTATCGTGCATCAATCACTTACGATGAGTCACCTTTATTCATTACATATTGCATATTATTTCTAGCCTGTTGCCATGTATTGCTTCTAATTTGGTCAAATACATTTGTTAGGGCACCCTTTTAATTTGGCAGAGTGATATTTGGTTTCATCTTTCATATGGTTTCTAGCTTGCATCGATTCTAACAAGTTCAAGCACCTTGTGCTTAGTTTACACTTTATACATCATACATGTCAATATGTCACGCCGTCCTGTTTTTCATACATATTCCATCCTCCTATCATGCGGCTGCCTTACATGAAAGTAGTGTTCGTCAGTATCATGCATCAATGAGTTCTGAAGAGCAAATTTTATTCCTTTTTCTTGTGGGTTTGACTTGACAAGGCAAAATCAAGAAAGAGGAAGGAAAAGAGTAAGGAAGGCGATGATGGTGGTCCTCTGCAGCAACGTAAACGGAGCATCTGTACCGATTCTCCTTGTACTGATAGTGCATTACAAGGTGCAAGTCTCCGCTCCCCTACTCCACCATCCAAGGTGCTTGCTCTAACTTGGCTGTGTGATATCTGGTTGCATGTTGCATATGGTGTGTAGCTCGTATTGCTCCTAATTAGTGTAAACTGCATCTGCTTAGCTTAGACATGATACATGTGAATATGACATGCTTTCCTGTTTTTGGTACATATTATATCTGTCTATCACACCATGTTCTTACATGAAACTACTCTTCTTGTGTATCCTGCATCAGTCACTTATTGATGGGACACCTTTAAGTTGGCAATGTGATATTGGTTTGCGTCTTGAATTTGATTTCTAGCATATATTGCTTCTAGTTTGATGAATGCCACCTATGACGAGACAATTTTAACTTGGCAGAGTGATATTGATTGCACCTTCCATATGGTGTCTTGCAGTGTTTCTAATTTGTTGAAGTGCCTTCTGCTTAGTTACCCATCATAGGTGTGAATATGTCAAGCCGTCCATTTTTTGTACATATTCCATCCTCGTATCATGACTTTGCCTTTCATGAGAGTAGTGTTCGTCAGTATCATGCATGAATGAGTTCTGAAGAGCTAATGATATTCCTTTTTCTTGTCGGTATCACCTCACAATGCAAAATCAATAAAGCTGAAGGAAATTGGCAAGGCATTGGATGATGGTGGTCCTTTTGAGCAACTGAAACATAGGTTCTCTACAGATTCTACTCCGCCATCCTCCTAAGAAGATTCGCAAGACAACGCAAGGCTAGACAGTCAACGTAGCTGTGTAGATGATGAGCACATCTCCCCTACTCCACCATCACAGGTGCTTGCTCTAACTTAGCACTATTATATGTGGTTGCATGTTGCGTATTATGTCTAGCTTGTATTGCTTCTAACTTTGTTGAATTTCATCAGCTTACTTTACACATAATGCCTGTGAATATGACATGTGTTCCTCTTTCTACATCATACTACTATTCTTGCATATCCCACATCAGTCACTTATGATAAGGCACCTTTAAGTCGCTGATAACCCACAAGTATAGGGGATCGCAATAGTTTTCGAGGGTAGAGTATTCAACCCAAATTTATTGATTCGACACAAGGGGAGCCAAAGAATATTCTCAAGTATTAGCAGCTGAGTTGTCAATTCAACCACACTCGGAAACTTAATATCTGCAGCAAAGTGTTTAGTAGCAAAGTAATATGATAGTGGTGATAACGGTAGCAAAAGGTAACAGTAGTAAAAGTAATGTTTTTGGTATTTTGTAGTGATGATAGCAACAGCAACGGAAAAGTAAATAAGCGAAGAACAATATATGGAAAGCTCGTAGGCAATGGATCGGTGATGGAGAATTATGCCGGATGCGGTTCATCATGTAACAGTCATAACCTAGGGTGACACAGAACTAGCTCCAGTTCATTGATATAATGTAGGCATGTATTTCAAACATAGTCATATGTGCTTATGGAAAAGAACTTGCATGACATCTTTTGTCCTACCCTCCCGTGGCAGCGGGGTCCTTACGGAAACTAAGGGATATTAAAGTCTCCTTTTAATAGAGAACCGGAACAAAGCATTAACACATAGTGAATACATGAACTCCTTAAACTACGGTCATCACCGGTAAGTATCCCAATTATTGTCACTTCCGGGTTAACAGATCATAACACATAATAGGTGACTATATACTTGCAAGATAGGATCAAGAACACTCATATATTGATGGAAACATAATAGGTTCAGATCTGAAATCATGGCACTCGGGCCCTAGTGACAAGCATTAAGCATAGCAAAGTCATAGCAACATCAATCTCAGAACATAGTGGACACTAGGGATCAAACCCTAACAAAACTAACTCAATTACATGGTAGATCCCATCCAACCCATCACCTTCCAGCAAGCCTACGATGGAATTACTCACGCACGGCGGTGAGCATCATGAAATTGGTGATGGAGGATTGTTGATGATGACGATGGCGACGGATTCCCCTCTCCGGAGCCCCGAACGGACTCCAGATCAGCCCTCCCGAGAGGTTTTAGGGCTTGGCGGCGGCTCTGTATCGTAAAACGCGATGATTTCTTCTCTCTGATTTTTTTCTCCCCGAAACTTAATATATTCAGGTGGAGTTGGAGTCGGAGAGGCAACAGGGGGCCCACCAGGTAGGGGGGCGCGCCCTAGGGGGGCAGGCACGCCCCCCACCCTCGTGTCAAGGTGGTGGTCCCCCTGGCCTTCATCTTTGGTAGGTATTTTTCTTATTTTCTGAAAAGTGTCTCCGTGAAGTTTCAGGTCATTTCGAGAACGTTTTCTCCTGCACATAAATAACACCATGGTAATTCTGCTGAAAACAGCGTTAGTCCGGGTTAGTTCCATTCAAATCATGCAAGTTAGAGTCCAAAACAAGGGCAAAAGTGTTTGGAAAAGTAGATACGTTGGAGACGTATCAACTCCCCCAAGCTTAAACCTTTGCTTGTCCTCAAGCAATTCAGTTGACAAACTGAAAGTGATAAAGAAAAACTTTTACAAACTCTGTTTGCTCTTGTTGTTGTAAATATGTAAAGCCAGCATTCAAGTTTTCAGCAAAGATTATAACTAACCACATTTGCAATAACGCATAGGTCTCAAGTTTACTCATATCAATAGCATAATCAACTAGCGAGCCATAATAATAAATCTCGGATGACAACACTTTCTCAAAACAATCATAATATGATATAACAAGTTGGTATCTCGCTAGCCCTTTCTGAGACCGCAAAACATAAATGCAGAGCACCTTTAAAGACCAAGGACTGACTAGACATTGTAATTCATGGTAAAAGAGATCCAGTCAAGTCATACTCAATGTAAACTAACAGTAATGAATGCAAATGACAGCGGTGCTCTCCAACTGGTGCTTTTTAATAAGAGGATGATGACTCAACATAAAACTAAATAGATAGGCCCTTCGCAGAGGGAAGCAGGGATTTGTAGAGGTGCTAGAGCTCGGTTTTGAAACAGAGGTGAAAAATATTTTGAGCGGTATACTTTCATTGTCAACATAACAACCAAGAAATGGCGATATCTTCCATGCTACACACATTATAGGCGGTTCCCAAACAGAATGGTAAAGTTTATACTCCCCCTTCCACCACAAGCATCAATCCATGGCCTGCTCAAAACAACGAGTGCCTCCAACTAACAAGAGTCCCTGGGGGAGTTTTGTTTGCAATTATTTTGATTTAGTTTGCATAAAGCATGGGACTGGGCATCCCGGTGACCAGCCATTTATCTCGTGAGTGAGGAGCGGAGTCCACTCCTCTTGAGAATAACCCGCCTAACATGGAAGATACAGACAGCCCTAGTTGATACATGAGCTATTCGAGCATACAAAATAGGATATTTATTTGAAGGTTTAGAGTTTGGCACATACAAATTTACTTGGAACGGTAGGTAGATACCGTATATAGGTAGGTATAGTGGACTCATGTGGAATAACTTTGGGGTTTAAGGGATTGGATGCACAAGCAGTATTCCCGCTTAGTACAGGTGAAGGCTAGCAAAAGACTGGGAAGAGACCAGCTAGAGAGCGACAACAGTCATGAACATGCATTAAAATTAATCGACACCGAATGCAAGCATGAGTAGGATATAATCCACCATGAACATAAATATCGTGAAGGCTATGTTGATTTTGTTTCAACTACATGCGTGAACATGTGCCAAGTCAAGTCACTTAAATCATTCAGAGGAGGATACTACCCTATCATACCACATCATAACCATTTTAATAGCATGTTGGCACGCAAGGTAAACCATTATAACTCATAGCTAATCAAGCATGGCATAAGAAACTATGATCTCTAGTTGTCATTGCAAACATTTTTATTCATAATAGGCTGAATCAGGAACGATGAACTAATCATATTTACAAAAACAAAAGAGGTCAATTTCATACCAGCTTTTCTCATCTCAGTCAGTCCATCATATATCGTCATAATTGCCTTTCACTTGCATGGCCGAATAGTGTGAATAATAATAATAGTGCACGTGTATTGGACTAAGCTGGAATCTGCAAGCATTCAATAAACAGGAGAAGACAAGGCAATATGGGCTCTTTTGTCAAATAAACAATAATGCATATAAGAGCCACTTCAACAATTTAATTATGGTCTTCTCCTATCGACCCCCGAAGAAAAGAAAAGAAATAAAACTATTTACACGGGAGAGCTCCCAACAAGCAAAAGAAGAACAAGAAATATTTTTTGGGTTTTCTTTTTAATTACTACTACAAGCATGGAAATTAAAACTAGCTAAAAGCTACAACTAATTTTTTTGGTTTTTCTTAAGGTTTATTAAACACACAAGAAGAAAGCATAAAAAGGAAATAAACTAGCATGGATGATACAAATGAAAAATTATGAGCACCGACATCTAGCAATGAGTGTGTGAACATAAATGTAATGTCGGTGGGAAATACGTACTCCCCCAAGCTTAGGATTTTGGCCTAAGTTGGTCTATGGCCACGGCTGGCCTGGCGGATATCCATAATAGTAGCTGGGGTCGTACTGCGATGCAGCAGCTATCGCATGCTGAGATGCAGCGTGGCGACGAGCGGCCTCCTCTCTCCTCTCATACTCATCTGCCTCCTCTCTGGTAATAGTATATCCTCCTCTTGCCTGATAATCAAAGAAGGTAGGAGCAGGGAGAGTAATACGGACATCACAACGTCTGTCAAAGACTAGTCGGTACTAGAGAGGTGATTCATTCCTCTCAACAAACTGGTGGTGAACCATAGCATTAAAATCTAGATAAGCAGGTGGTAATTCAATATCATCTTCACGTATATCTATACCAAGAAAATTAGCTATGCGGGTTGCATAAATTCCACCAAAGAAATCTCCATTACGTCTATTAAGATGCAACCTACGTGCAACAATGGCTCCCAAATTATATGATTTGTCTCCTAACACAGCACTCCTAAGGATACTGAGGTCGGGGACACACATGTGACATGCCTCATCCTTACCATTGATGCATCTACCTATGAAGAGAGCAAAATAATGTATAGCAGGAGAGTGAATGCTCCCTATGGTAGCTTATGTAATATCTCTAGATTCTCCCACAGTTATGCTAGCAAGAAAATCTCTAAATTCAGATTTGCGAGGATCCCTTATACTACCCCATTGTGGAAGTTTGCATGCAGTGATAAAATCCTCTAAGTCCATAGTGTAAGATTTATCATAAAGATCAAACAGGACAATTGGAGAATTACGTGAAGTTGAAAATTCAAACCTCCTCACAAAGGAACTAGTGAGAGTGTGATACTGGCTGCACTTCTCTTCCTCGGAGCTCACAAGATCAGTGTTACGCAAATATGCGTTAAATTCTTCCTTAATTCCCGCTCGGTCCATAAAGTTCTCAGAAGGCCATTCACAAGGACGCACTGGAGCGTCTCTTGGTGGCTCTTCATCAGCATCACGCATTGCAAGCCTGGGTCCTTGCTTCCTTGAAGAATCACCTTGGAACATTTTCCTAAGCATTTTTCTTCCTCTGAAAAATTCTGAAAATTTTTAGTAACTTCAAAATAAAAGTAAACCAAACTCAATAATATTGATAGTAACTACTCCTACAAGTGCCTAGGGCCTATATCATGCATCAAAACTACTTTTGACCATATAAATTTGACATGCAAGCTCAATAACAGGGTCACCTAAGCAGCAAAAAATTTGCAATGAATAAAGCACTAGAAGAAAAACTAATTGGACCAATGGGGGAGTTACATACCAAGGAACAATCTCCCCAAGCAGTTTTGTGAGAGGTGCTTTGAGCAAGGAGATCGAAAATGGCAGCAAAACGAGCTTGGACTCGGGTTTGAGCTGGTTATTCGTGTTTGGGGGAGGAAGAAGGAGTGTATGGGTGAAAGGATAAGTGGAGGAGGGCCACCGTGGGCCCACGAGGCAGGGGGCGCGCCCTCCACCCTCGTGGGCAGGTGGGTGCCCCCCTGGTGTGTTCTCAGTTCCATAAATCCTCAAATATTCTAGAAAACATCATATTTAATTTTCAGGGCATTTGGAGAACTTTTATTCTCGAGGTATTTTTATATTGCATGGATAATCAGATAACAGACAGACAAATATTTATTTTTATTTTATTTAATATAAATAACAGAAAGTAAAAGTGGAGTACAGAAGTTTGTGCCTTCTAGTTTCATCAATCTGGTGGTCATCAAAAGGAATCCACTAACAAGGTTGATCAATTCTTGTTAACGAACTCATTCCGAATAACATGGAACCGGAGAAACTTCGAATAACACTATGTTACCTCAACAGGGATATGCACATCCCCAATAACAAGAATATCATATTTCTTCTTGACAGTAGGAAGAGGAAATTCAAAACCTCCAAATATAATCGATGAAATTTTTCCAATAGAGTTGATACTATGAACTTGAGGTTGTTTCCTCGGAAAGTGTACCGTGTGCTCATTACCATTAACATGAAAAGTGACATTGCCTTTAGTGCAATCAATAACAGCCCCTGCAGTATTCAAAAAGGGTCTTCCAAGAATAATAGACATACTATCATCCTCGGGAATATCAAGAATAACAAAGTCCGTTAAAATAGTAACATTTGCAACTACAACAGGCACATCCTCACAAATACCGATAGGTATAGCAGTTGATTTATCAGCTATTTGCAAAGATATTTCAGTAGGTGTCAACTTATTCAAATCTAGTCTACGATATAAAGAGAGAGGCATAACACTAACACCGGCTCCAAGATCACATAAAACAATTTTAACATAGTTTCTTTAATTGGAGCATGGTATAGTGGGTACTCCTGGATCTCCAAGTTTCTTTGGTATTCCACCCTTAAAAGTATAATTAGCAAGCATGGTGGAAATTTCAGCTTCCGGTCTCTTTCTTTTATTTGTAATAATATCTTTCATGTACTTAGCATAAGGATTTGTTTTGAGCATATCAGTTAATCGCATACGCAAAAAGATATGTCTAATCATTTCAGCAAAGCGCTCAAAATCCTCATCATCCTTTTTCTTGGATGGTTTGGGAGGAAATGGCATGGGTTTCTGAACCCAAGGCTCTCTTTCTTTACCGTGTTTCCTAGCAACGAAGTCTTTCTTATCATAACGTTGATTCTTTGATTGTGGGTTATCAAGATCAACAACAGGTTCAATTTCTATATCATTATCATTACTAGGTTGAGCATCATCATGAACATTATTATTGACATTATCACTAATTTCAGTTTCATTACCAGGTTGTGTTTCAGCATCAGAAATATAAATATCATTGGATTCTCAGGTGTTTCAACAATAGGATCACTAGAAGCATGCAAAGTCCTATCATTTTTATTTTTCTTCTTTTTAGAATAACTAGGTTCATCTAAATTATTTCTTTGAGAATCTTGCTCAATTCTCTTAGGATGGCCTTCAGGATACAAAGGTTCCTGAGTCATTCTACCACCTATAGTCATAACTCTAACATCATTATCATTAGTCTTATTATTCAATTCATTGAGCAAATCATTTTGATCTTTAAGTACTTGTTCTACTTGAGTGGTAACCATAGAAGCATGTTTACTAATAAGTTTAAGTTCACCTTTGACATTAGCCATATAATCACCCAAGTGTCCAATCATATTTGAATTGTATTTTAATTGTATACCAAAATAAGCATTAAAGTCTTCTTGCTTAGCCATAAATTTATCAAACTCATCTAAGCATGGGCTAGCAATTTTAGTAAATGGGATTACAGCTTTATCATATCTATAGAGAGAATTTACCTTTACTACCTATGTCGGGTTATCAAGACCATGTATTTCTTTAATAGGTAAAGGATTTGGATTATATGTTTCTTCAACAAGCGGTAAACTAAGACCATGTATTTCTTCAATAGGAGGTAAATTCTTAACATCTTCAGCTTTAATACCCTTTTCTTTCATAGATTTCTTTGCCTCTTGCATATCTTCCGGACTGAGAAATAGAATACCCCTGTTCTTCAGAGTTTGTTTAGGAATAGGCTTAGGAATTGGCTCCGGAGGTGTCCAATTATTTTCATTTGTCAACATATTATTCAATAGAATTTTAGCTTCATCCGGTGTTCTTTCCCTGGAAACAGAACTAGCACAACTATCCAGGTAATCTCTGGAGGCATCAGTTAGTCCATTATAAAAGATATAAAGTATTTCATTTTTCTTAAGAGGATGATCAGGCAAAGCATTAAGTAATTGGATAGGCCTCCCCAAGCTTGTGGGAGACTCTCTTCTTCAATTTGCACAAAAATATATATATCCCTTAAAGCAGCTTGTTTCTTATGAGCAGGGAAATATTTAGCAGAGAAGTAACAAATCATATCCTAGGGACTACACACACAACCAGGATCAAGAGAATTAAACCATATCTTAGCATCACCCTTTAATGAGAACGGAAATATTTTAAGGATTTAAAAGTAGTGAGTTCTCTCATCTTTAGTGAATAGGGTGGCTATATCATTCAATTTAGTAAGATGTGCCACAACAGTTTCAGATTCATAACCATGAAAAGGATCAAATTCAACCAAAGTAATTATATTAGGATCAACAGAGAATTCATAATCCTTATCAGTAACAAAGATAGGTGAAGTAGCAAAAGCAGGGTCAGGTTTCATTCTAGCATTTAATGATTGTTTACTCCATTTAGCTAATAATCTTTTGAGTTCAGTTCTATTTCTGTAAGCTAAAATAGATAAAGAAGCATCTTGATCAAAAACATAACCCTTAGGAATGGCAAGTGGTTCTTCATCATCACTTTCATTAGTATCATCAGATTCAATATTTTCAATTTCTCTAGCCCTAGCAAGTTGTTCATCAAGAAAAGCACTAAGTGGCATAGTAGTATCAGGCATAGAGGTAGTTTCATCATAAGTATCATGCATAGCAGAAGTGGCATCATCAATAACATGCGACATATCAGAACGAATAGCAGAAGCAGGTGTAGGTGTCGCAAGCTTACTCAAAACAGAAGGTGAATCATGTGCAGAGCTAGATGGCAGTTCCTTACCTCCCCTCGTAGTTGAGGGATAGATCTTGGTTTTTGGATATCTCAAGTTCTTCATAATGATAAGCAGATATATATCCCAAGTGACTCAAAGAATAGAGCTATGATCCCCGGCAACAGCGCCAGAAAATAGTCTTGATAACCCACAAGTATAGGGGATCGCAACCGTTTTTGAGGGTAGAGTATTCAACCCAAATTTATTGATTCGACACATGGGGAGCCAAAGAATATTCTCAAGTATTAGCAGTTGAGTTGTCAATTCAACCACACCTGGAAACTTAATATCTGCAGCAAAGTGTTTAGTAGCAAAGTAATATGATAGTGGTGATAACGGTAGCAAAAGGTAACAATAGTAAAAGTAATGTTTTTGGTATTTTTGTAGTGATGATAGCAACAGCAATGGAAAAGTAAATAAGCGAAGAACAATATATGGAAAGCTCATAGGCAATGGATCAGTGATGGAGAATTATGCCAGATGCGGTTCATCATGTAACAGTCATAACGTAGGGTGACACAGAACTAGCTCCAGTTCATTGATATAATGTAGGCATGTATTCCGAACATAGTCATACGTGCTTATGGAAAAGAACTTGCATGACATCTTTTGTCCTACCCTCCCGTGGCAGCGGGGTCCTTACGGAAACTAAGGGATATTAAGGCCTCCTTTTAATAGAGAACCGGAAAAAAGCATTAACACATAGTGAATACATGAACTCCTCAAACTACGGTCATCACCGGTAAGTATCCCGATTATTGTCACTTCGGGGTTAACGGATCATAACACATAATAGGTGACTATAGACTTGCAAGATAGGAACAAGAACACTCATATATTGATGAAAACACAATAGGTTCAGATCTAAAATCATGGCACTCGGGCCCTAGTGACAAGCATTAAGCATAGCAAAGTCATAGCAACATCAATCTCAGAACATAGTGGACACTAGGGATCAAACCCTAACAAAACTAACTCGATTACATGATAGATCCCATACGCCATGGGCGCCTACCCATGCGCTCGGCCGATATCTATCCCGCCCACATTTGGGACACCTGACATGACTGTCCTACCCCCAACCCGCAATATGTCCGAAATTTTAGATGGGGGCAAAGTTTGTAACTTTACCCAAATTTCAAACAAGCGCGTCTCAAACCAAAACATTGTTCCCCCTTAGTTCCCCGCCTCCCTCCGTTTCCCCATTCATACTCCGTGTGTCTTGGGTTTGTCACGGCAGATGTCCTTGTGAAAGGACTTAGTCGTGGAGCCATCACAATGGGTTAGCTTAAAGGGGTTAAACCGAACAAGGGGACACGGGGAGTTATACTAGTTCGGCCCCTTCGATGAAGGTAAAAGCCTACGTCTAGTTGTGATTGGTATTGGTAGGGTTTTGAAGGCCAGGGAGCGAATCCGCTTTGTCTGGCTCTCGAGTTGTTGTCTATCTCTCTAAACCGCTGACGGGTCGTCCCTTTATATACATAGGTTGACACCCGCCGGTTTACCGAGTCCCGAAGCCGGATCATAAACGTGTCCGGTTCGGTCTCTATCCTTCCTATCTTACAATGCAATTTACATAACAAGGTCGGTTTACATCTACAGGCCTTAACTCGCCTCTGGGCCTTGGGCCTTCATAAAGCGCCATCATTCTTATGTCTTCATGGGCTTCTAATCTTCATAAGGTTAATCTGGTTACCCCTGGCCGGTTTACGTCCAGTAGTAATATCCCCAACATTAGGCCCCAGATTGGTTTGAACTTGTTCATGTCAATCTTCAATACTTACAAAAAACTCCTCCTTTGCATCTTCACCTTGATTTTGTAAACCGTCCTGACGTCATACTCCAGGATCATGATAACCATACTGACGTCATCTATCCGTTGAGGCTGAAGATTCTCTTCATTAATGCATATCCAGTCATCGAGGCGACATCATTATTAACTATCCATTTTTGAGCTCCTTGATTCCCGCACTTGTCGCTTTATCGCTTCGCCTTATAAATAGGGCCACGGGTCTTTATTATTTTTCCCCTTCGTCTCCTTTGCTTCTTCCTCCTCGCGACCTCTCTGCCCCTGAGCGCCGCCACCGTCACCGAGCTTCTCTTCTGCCTTGACCAAGGCCGCTGCATCAACCTGACCATTACCAGAAAACCGCGGTGTTCCTCAGTTGCTTCAACAATCACGATAAGTCTTTTTCTTTCCCCCCTTGTAGATCTGTCTAGGGTTTCCTTGTTCTTCGCAGTTCTCTGAAGTTCATTAGTGTTTCGGTGTTGTTCTTCCCTGTTCCTCCTTAGTCTATAGATGGACACTTCATGCTTGACGTATCTCTTGCCGTGGCAAATCTTCTGCTACCACCACAAAACCTTATGCGCAAAAAACTGATCTAGTCCTTCATAAACTGTTTCGAGTCCTACTCTTTTCAGGTCAGAATATTTTTGCTTTTCTGTCTTCGGTAGATCCAAAATTCCCATGTGATCCTGTGAAACTTGTTTTTCCTTACTTAGCCCTTTTCGCCTTAGATCTGTATCCTCTGTAGGCGGTTTACCTTTGCAAAAACAATCTATCTCATACCATTAGTCCCCTAGTAAACCGGCAAACCTTCTTTATGTTGATTGTAATAATCCAGTTTAACAACACATGCATGCCCTTGATATGATCTTGCCATTCGCTATTGTATTCGTCTCCGGTTTACGCAGTTTCACATACCTGTATATCTTTATTCCACTGCATCTTGTATACCACCGTGAATAATTTGCAAACTGGCATTTCTTTTCTAGCTTTTTGTTTGACAATGGCCAAACAGTTTGCCACTTGCAATTGGGCTTGTTCCCGGGTCACCGAGGAACAGTTGAACGGGATGGTCAACATTGGCAGCTTGCCTAAGAAAACTGAAATTCAATGGCGAGTTCCAGGAACAGAAAATCCTCCAACCCCAAGGCAGGGAGAGGTTGTGGTCTTTGTCGACCACATAGGCCGTGGTTTCAAACCGCCAGGGTCAAAGTTCTACCGAGATGTGCTTTCCAGTTTCCAACTCCATCCTCAAGATATCGGACCCAACTCAGTGTCCAATCTATGCAACTTCCAGGTCTTCTATGAAGTGTACCTGCAAGAAGAGCCCACTGCTGAGCTGTTCCGGGACTTTTTTCATCTAAACCGGCGCACAGAGTTTGTAAATGGCCCCAATACTGAGCTTGGTGGTGTCTCAATTCAAAAGCGGAAGGATGTTGAATTCCCTCATGCCAAACTGCACAACCACCCTAAGGAATGGAACTAGACTTGGTTTTACTGTAGAGACACTTCTCCTGAAGATGAAAATCCCCTTCCAGGCTACCGTGATCACCGGCTTTCCAACACCCATCCTATGCCGCAACGCTTAAGTTCTGCAGAACGGGCCAAGTATGCCCCTCAACTTGCCAAGCTCCGGGCTTTTATGGCCAACGGTTTAACATGCGTTGATTTCATGCGCTGTTGGATATCTTGGAGCATCTTGCCGCTAATCCGGCGCCCCGGTTTAATGTGTGAGTACACCGGTGATGTTGAAGACCCTCAACGCCATATCAACATTCAGGTGACCGATGAAGAGGTCACTAAAAGCGTAAAGAAAATTTGGAATGAATCGGAATTAGTCTGTAGTCAAACCGGCTTAAACCCCTTCTATACCAAGAACAAACTGCCTGCTGTAAGCACTATACTTCCTTTTCATCTTTGATGTCTTTAACTTGTTTCAACTTGTAATCCTTCTTCTGTTTATGTATGAATAGGGTGATGATCCCTTCTGGAAACAGAAATCCGTAGAGAAAGCAGTGAAGCCAACTGGGGATAAAGCAGTCAAACCATCTCGTTCCAAGACCAAAGCCATCAAGCGGACCTCAAAGCGGAAAATGGCTGACCGGATCAACATGGAACTTGATGACGATGCTGATGATACGGAAGTTGAGGTAGAACTTGACTCACTTGGCTCCCTTTTCATGCACCTCATTAACAATGATCTTTATCAGGAGGACATAGAAGGCAGCCAAGCTGATGATGTAGAGGTAATTACCCTTTCCTCCGGTTCAGACTCTATGCCAACACAAAAAACCCGTCAAGTAGTCCGGAAAGTAAGCTTTTCTCATCCTCTTGCTTACTTGGACCCAACATTTATTTTGAAGACACAGCAGCATGAAGCTCGCCGGATAACCCGGCACAGTGGCCAAAAGGTCACTTCGGCCGGTTTACCTGATACCCCGGCTCGGAAGCGTCGGTCTGAGGTCTCTTCCACTTCTGACCATTCTTATCCCAAGGCAGGTTATTTCAGACAACCTCTTAATCCGTCCAATTCAAATTATCAGGTGACACCTCCCTCATCCTCTGGCGAGTCAACAGCAACCCAACTCCCTCCTCTAAAAACTTTGGTTGGGTAAGTTTTCAAACTCTTTCTTCCAATGCGTTACAAATCTTGAATAAGATGCTAACCCTCTTTTAATTTATTTGCAGAGCCAAAGCCAGACCCAGCAAGAAAGCTCGGGTCAACAATCCACCAGAAGACCAGGCAATTTTTGAAGAAGAACAGAGAGGTGAACCGGACCAAACTCGTGAACCGGAGGGTCCTCATCCTGAAACCGCCGCTGATGAACCGCCCCTTCAAGATCGGAATACTAATGAACCACCAGAAGATGACCCTATCGTGCCTGACACCGAACCGGCAGCTTCAAACCGGGCTAGTCCAATGAGAGATACTGAAACTCCGTCATCACTCGCAAAAACCACTGAAGGCCAAGGAGATGATGTTATTGCTACTAGTATGGGCCACAACTCTCCTGGCCATCCCGTAATTTTGGCCCAACATAGTGCCAAAGAAGAGTGTGCTGCTAGGGAGAAGGGCAAATGGAGTACTAACTTATCGAGTTATGCCCATCTCAACGCTGAAGAGCTTCACTCCAGTTTCTTAAACCGTCTGCACTCAAACCGTGACTATGAAGCCGGTTTGGTGAATTTGATGAAGGAATGCTATGAGGTATTTTCATCTCCCTTTATTTCTTGATTCCAAAGTTTGAGATGCCAGCCCAAATAGCCCCCAAGGGCCGTTTTATGATGTTAATCATGAACCGGGTCTTTGTAATACTTTAAGTCTCTCCCACTGATCCTCAAAATATTAGGTCCTTAGTGAAAACCAAGGTCGATACTTTACCAATGTAATGATACAGCTTTCCTCAGCATAGCCCCCAAAGGCCGGTTTAGCTTTTGCAAGGTAATCCGGGTTTTAATCCATCTGTCCGTTTTGAACAGGTGTACATTAGCCCCCAAGTGTCAAGGATAATGCTTGCATTGTTCTGGAGACTTTATAAAAGATGTAATGAATCAGAGCAAATAGGCATTGGCCCCCAAGTACGAAGTGTATAACTTGTTATACGCTTTGTACTTTAGAAAATACATATCATGTTATTTGACATTTCTTCATTGTTGTAGGCCGAACTAAGCAATAGAGATGCCCGGACTGCTGATTTGCAAGAAAATGTGAAGTCTCAACAAGCAGAAGCTGCAAAAGCTAAAGAGGAGCTGACCAAAGCCCTGGTAGCGATGGAAAAGCTGAAAGAGTCTTTTAATAAAGATCGTTCTGACTGGGAAACCGAGAAAGCCGGTTTAACCAAAAGAGCTGAAGATGCTGAAGCGGCCCTGAAACCAGTTGTGGATGAACTAACTGGGTTGAAACGGCAAATAAACGCCATGACTTCCACTATCTTTGGTAAGTATCTCTTTATGCAGTTTGGCCAATTCATGAAACCTTATCCTTGACCAGAACGCTGACTTTAAACCGTAACAGGCACTCGTATTGCTTATCTGGGCACAGATATGCGGATGAAGCTCAAAGCGGATTACACCCTTATTGAACAGCTGTACTCTAGGTCCCAGCGTGCGATTTGTACTGCGGCTTACAATAAACCGGCACCATCACTGATAAAGGAAACTCTTGAGAAGTTGGCCATGTTACCAGCCCGGATTACCGAACTGAAGAAGGCAGCTGCAAGAGCAGTAGCATTAACCGCACTAATCAGAGCCAAGGCATGGATTCTAGATCTTGAAGCGGAGGACATCATCAAAGGATATCCAAGTGTGAAAGAGGATGGTTCAAACTTCGACAATGATGACCTCCGAAGGCTGACCAAAGAAATGCGGCCAATAGCTAGCAAGCTGGCAGAGGACACAAACTTGTCTCATTTCCTACCGGCTTATGATGCTGAAGGGAAGAGACAGCCTGCCGAAATCCATGAAGTCGAAGAACTTGTACCTCCAATTCATAAGCATACCTACGCTCCTGATATTAACCATTCCAGCCTTATCCATGAAGAGGTTGTGTTTCAAGCGTTAACTGGAATCGATTGGTCGACGGTTGATTTCCAGCGTCTGGGAAGGGATGAAGAAGAGGTGATTGCACCAACTGACCCTCAACCATCAACCATCCAGACGAAGCATCTTAAACCGGCCGCCGGTTTACCAGCTACTGTGTGCCAATGCTTAAAACCAACTATTCAATTGGAGCCGTTTGAAAGCTTCATGTAATAGGATAGCAAAAACTCCTTTATCTGTCATGCCATCGAGCATATGTTGTGACGCTTTGACAATGTGAAAGCTTGCTCCACCTTTTGGGATCTATTTATGCTTAACCCATATGAATTCTGTTCCTGGATACAAGAATGTGAAATGTGTCCTAGTGGTTTACCACTGGACGGGTCATGATGCCCAAGAATAGACAATACTTGGATGGATAATCAAAGTTTGTATATAAAAATAACATATGTAACATACCTCGTTGGTTGACCAACTGCTTGTATAGTAAAGGTGTAAACACCAATCCGGAGCAGTGATAACTCCATCCTTAATTCACCGGATTATGATAATAAACCGTACCGGTATATAATAAACACCGATTTTTCCTTATAACACTGGCGACTTGTTAGTCAAAACTAGACCGGGGTAATGAACACCGGTTTATAACTGATCATGTACTGACAACTTGTAGTTGAGAGCCAAGCCGGGTCAAGGACACCGGTTTATCAGAAGACATTATGAACCTCTATAACATCAATTTTTTTTAACAAATAAGAGTCAAAAAAGAAATATGCAAGGCTTTTTACGAGCTGCCAGGCTCCAAATCGAGGCTTTTCATGGGCTGCCAGGCCTCTGAGTTAAACCATTTGACAAAGCCTTTTAAGATGGGCCTCCAATTAACCAATCGTTGTTTTAACTTTGACAAGTTCAGGGTCTTATATAAGATTGACTTGTCAAATGTTTGGCGGGTCATACCAGGATTACCTAGACAGGAGTGGCTTACTTGATGAAGGCAGGTTAACCCGGGATTTTAGGTGAATACACCAAGCTTCCAAGCCGTGTATTGATAGCCAATTTCAAGGGTCCTTTCAAAGTCTTTGTTGCTTTGCACAAAAAGCCCCCAAGTAACTTTGTGAGATGTGCTCAGTGGGTGCCCATGTTTGAGTTTGTGCTTTGTGCAACACTCTCTTTGGCCCCACATAATTTCCTTTGTGGCTAAACACCTATTGAGAGGTGTAGCTATGGTGTGATAACAACCAAGCCCCCTAGTGATATCCCTTTGTAGTTTCAAACTAATCAAGAGGTGTAGCTATGGTTCAGATAGGACCAAGCCCCCTAGTGATTTTCTTTATATTCATGCGGCTGCAGAGACCGGTTTAACAAAAAGCCCCGCTTTGTTAGTAGAAACTCTTGTAAGCACACACATGATGTAAAAAGAACAGATACCCCGCTTTAATGGAGGCTCCGGTTTATTATATAATATATACACTGTCATAAATATGTACATATGAAGAGCCTATGGCTCAAGTATAGTAAGGCTGAAGAAGAGCTATGTTCCATGGCCGCTTGGTCTCCTCCTCCGATTAACGTGAGTCTTTGTGCTCTCGAACATCAATGAGGTAGTATGACCCGTTGTGTAGATTCTTCCTGACCACAAAAGAACCTTCCCAAGGTGGGGATAACTTGTGCATATCAGTTTGATCCTGGATGAGTCGGAGCACCAAATCACCCTCTTGAAAGGTTCTGGTCTTAACCCGACGGCTGTGATAACGTCGGAGATCTTGTTGATAAATCGCCGAACGTGCTGCTGCAAGATCACACTCCTCATCTAACAGGTCCAGAGAATCCTGGCGAGCTGTCTCGTTATCCGCTTCAACGTAAGCTGCCACATGGGGCGAGTCATGACGGATGTCACTAGGGAGAACCGCCTCCGCTCCATAAACCATGAAAAAAGGTGTGTAACCCGTCGATCTGTTAGGCGTGGTGTTGATGCTCCATAACAAAGAAGGCAATTCCTCCACCCAACAACCCGGTGTCCACTTCAAAGGAACCATAAGCCGGGGTTTAATACCTCTCAAAATTTCTTGATTTGCCCTCTCTGCTTGACCATTAGATTGGGGGTGAGCCACCGATGCTATATCAAGCCGGATGTGCTCACGTTGGCAGAATTCCTCCATTTCTCCCTTTGACAGATTAGTACCATTATCAGTTATAATACTATGTGGAAAGCCAAACCGGAATATCACCTTTTTGATGAATTGAACCGCCATGGCCGCATCACACTTACTGACTGGCTCTGCTTCCACCCATTTGGTGAATTTATCAACTTCCACTAACAAGTGGGTCTTTTTGTCCTTGGATCGCTTGAAGGGTCCAACCATATTGAGCCCCCAATTCGCAAATGGCCAAGTTATTGGAATCATCCTCAACTCCTGTGCTGGAATGTGGGCACGGCATGCGAATTTTTGACAACCGTCACATCTCTTGACCAAATCCTCCGCATCAACATGAGATGTTAACTAGTAAAAACCGTGGCGAAAAGCTTTAGCAACCAAAGACTTTGAACCAGTGTGGTGACCACAATCCTCCTCATGGATTTCTCACAAAATCTTACAACCCTCTTGAGGAGAGACACAACGCTGAATTGCTCCTGAAATGCTGTAACGATGTAACTCCCCGTTGAGTATGGTCATGGACTTGGAACGCCGGATTATCTATCGGGCCAAGGTTTCATCGTCCGGTAACTCGCCCCGGTTCATGTAAGCCAGATACGGGATTGTCCAATCCGGTATGACATGCAAAGCTGCCACCAATTGAGCCTCTGGATCAGGAATAGCCAACTCTTCCTCTGTTGGTACCTTGATTGACGGATTACGCAATACGTCAAGAAAGACATTTGGTGGAACCGGTTTACGATGAGAACCAAGGCGACTTATAGCGTCCGTCGCTTCATTCTTTCGCCTGTCTATATGGTCCACCTGATAACCCTTGAAGTGACCAACCACTGTATCCACCTCTCGCCGATATGCAGCCATGAGTGGGTCTTTAGAATCCCAAGTACCAGACACCTGTTGAGCCACCAGATCTGAATCCACGAAGCACTTAACCCGGCTTAAGTTCATCTCCTTAGCCATCCGAAGACCGTGGAGTAAGGCCTCATATTCAGCTACATTGTTAGTACAAGGGAACATTAAACGGAGGACATAACAAAACTTGTCACCTCATGGGGAAGTTAGTATGACTCCAGCCCCCGAGCCCTCCAACTGCTTGGATCCATCAAAGTGAATAGTCCAATACGTATTATTTGGCTTCTCCTCTGGTGCCTGCAACTCCGTCCAATCATTGACGAAGTCCACGAGTGCCTGGGATTTGATTGCTATGCGAGGTATATATTTGAGCCTGTGAGGTCCAAGCTCAATAGCCCATTTGGCAATCCAGCCCGTTGCTTCTCTGTTTTGAATGATATCTTCCAGAGGGGTTGAACTGACCACTGTGATGGGATGGCCCTGAAAATAATGTTTAAGCTTCCGGCTTGCCATAAACACTCCATACACCAGCTTCTGCCAATGTGGATACCTCTACTTTGACTCAATGAGCACCTCACTGATATAATAAACCGGCCATTGAACCGGATATTCCTTGCCAGCTTCCTTGCGCTCCACCATAATAGCCACGCTAACAGCTCGGGCATTAGCAGCCACATATAGCAATAACGGCTCCTTATCGATCAGTGCTGCAAGCATAGGCGGTTCAGCTAACTGCCTCTTCAGATCCTCAAACGCTTTATCAGCTGCCTTGCTCCAGACAAAATTATCTGTTTTCATGAGCATCTGACATAACGGGATAGCCTTCTCCCCAAGATGACTGATAAACCGGCTTAAAGTCGCAATTCGGCCGCCCAGACGTTGAACGTCATTGATACACGCCGGTTTAGCCAAAGATGTAATTGCTGAATTTTTTTCCGGATTAGCCTCAATGCCTCTATTTGACACTAGAAAACCCAAGAGTTTGCCCGCCGGTATACCAAAGACACACTTTTCCGGATTGAGCATCATCTTGTAAACCCGGAGGTTGTCAAAGGTTTCTCTCAAATCGTTTATTAGTGTTTCCTCCTTCCTGGACTTTATCACAATATCATCCACATATGCATGAACATTGTGCCCAATCTGCTTATGAAGACAATTCTGAACACAGCATTGATAAGTCTCCTGGGCACTCTTGAGCCCAAAGGGCATGGAGACATAGCAGAAGGCTCCAAGGGAGTGATGAAAGCTATCTTCTCCTGGTCCTTAACTGCCATTTTGATCTGATGATAACCAGAGTAAGCATCCAGAAAACACAAACGGTCACAACCCCCCGTAGCATCAATGATCTGATCAATACGAGGGAGGGCAAAGGGGTCTGCAGGACAAGCTTTGTTCAAGTCTGTGTAATCTACACACATACGCCAAGTGCCGTTTTTCTTAAGAAACAACACCGGATTAGCCAACCACTCTGGGTGAAAAACTTCCACGATGAACCCTGCGGCCAATAACCGAGCTACCTCTTCACCGATAGCCTTACGCCTTTCTTCATTGAAGCGGCGGAGAAACTGCTGGACCGGTTTAAACATAGGATCAATGTTAAGTGTGTGCTCAGCGAGTTCCCTCGATACACCTGGCATGTCAGAAGGTTTCCATGCAAAGATGTCCCGGTTCTCATGGATGAACTCGATGAGCGCACTTTCCTATTTGGGATCCAGGTTAGCACTGATGCTAAACTGCTTGGATGAATCGTCAGGAACAAAATCAACCATCTTTGTATCTGTGGCCGATTTAAACTTCAACGCTGGATCGTGTTCCGTAGTTGGCTTTTTCAAAGAAGTCATATCTGCCGGATCAACTTGGTCCTTACAAAACTTCAATTCCTCCGTGGCACAAACCGATTCAGCATAAGCCGCATCCCCTTCCTCACATTCCAAAGCGATCTTCCTGCTCCCGTGTATTGTGATGGTCCCCTTATGACCTGGCAGTTTAAGCTGTAGATAAACATAACACGGCCTCGCCATGAACTTAGCATAAGCCGGTCGCCCAAACAAAGCGTGATACGGACTTTTGATTTTCACCACCTCAAAAGTCAACGTTTCTGACCTTGAATCGTAGTCATCTCCAAAAGCCACCTCTAAGGCTATCTTGCCTACTGGATATGCAGATTTGCCAGGCATCACAATGTGAAAAATAGTGTTTGACGGTTTAAGACTCTTATCTGTCAACCCCATACGACAGAAGGTATCATAATATAGAATGTTGATACTGCTTCCCCCATCCATGAGTACCTTCATGAACTTATATCCCCCAACTTCAGGGGCTACCACTAGGGCCAAGTGACCCAGATTGTCAACCCGGGGTGGGTGATCCTCTCTACTCCACAAAATGGGTTGCTTAGACCAGCGCAAATACTGAGGCACTGCCGGTTCAACAGAGTTTACTGCCCTCTTGTGAAGCTTCTGATCACGCTTACACAAGCTAGTGGTGAAGACATGATATTGCCCACTATTTACCTACTTAGGATTACTCTGATAACCCGACTGCTGCTGCTGGTTCCCCTGATGGTTGTAACCTCCCTGGTTGCCTTGGTGCCCTTGATTGATGTGTCCGGTTTGATTGCCTTGAAATCCTGAACCGGAACTGCCACCTCCGTAACCCGGCCCGTGGAAACCACCGCCTGAACTACCAGGCGGGCCATTATCGTACTGGAACATATTAGAGTTCTTGAAATCTCGCATGATATAACAATCTTTCCAAAAGATGCGATGATGGCTTCTCCTTTGATCCATGCTTTGGACATGGTTGATTTAACAGGCGCTCCAAATTGGGGCCTAAACCTCCGCCCCTCTGGGGCTACTTGCCCTTACGGCGCTGGCCATTCTCCTGAGCATTGGTGTTAGTGACAAAGTCCAAGTTGTTGTCTGCCTTGCGTTTACCACTGTTCCCATGGCCTGCCGGATTATGATGCTGGCCCTTGGCGTTGCCGTTATTTTTCCCTTTCCCTGGTTTGTCCTCCTCTGAGTCAGGATTTTTGGTATTATATGAATCGGCGTACTTAACCAAAGCGGCTATAAGCGTTGACATATCATTGCAGTGACGTTTGAGCCTTCCTAACTTCTGTTTGAGTGGCAGAAAATGGCAATTGCCCTCCAACGTTAGCACTGCGGTATCTGCATTGATACGATCCAATGAATGCAAAATTGCCGAGACCCGCTTGACCAAATGAGTCGTGGACTCCCCCTCCTCTTGGACACAGGCGGCCAGATCCATGATTGACATGGGCTGCTTACAAGTATCTTTGAAGTTCTGGATAAACCGGTGCTTCAATTCGGCCCATGATCCGACATAGTTAGTTGGTAAGCTCTTCAACCAAGTACGAGTTGTTCCTTCCAACATCATGGTGAAGTATTTAGCACACACTGCCTCATCTACATCTAACATCTCCGTTGCCATCTCGTAGCTTTCAACCCACGCCCCGGGTTGTAAATCGGCGGTGTAATTTGGTACCTTACGAGGTCCCTTGAAGTCCTTGGGCAATCTCACATTACGCAAAGCGGGGGTGAGACATGGCACCCCTAAGGAACTGAATACCGCACCTGGCTCTACTGAAGCAGTAGGGTGAACCGGAGTATGTTGACGAGCTCCGTGCCGAGCTGCTAACTCGGCCTCTCGGCACGTGCGACCATGATCCACTACATCCTGTGCATTAGCACCTCCCCCCGCCGGGTTGTGCCCTCGCGGCGAATTATGGCAACATGCACTGCTTGACACGGCCGGTTCATCCTCAACATATCTGCTATAGCTCCAGCTTCGACGGGGAGTGGAATGAATCCTCTCACGACTGTGCGAATATGCCTGCTGCTGATTTAGCGCTATTTGAAGGAGATCTCTGGCTCGACGTGCCTCGATCACAACTGGTGATTCGCTGTCGGCTGGAAGGGCTTTTAGGCGTGAAGCGGCGGCCACAATGTTGTCCAACGGATTGGAGTAATTCCCAGGAGGTGTTGGAACATATTGCGGCACAATGTTATTCTGACGAGGTGGATCCATCGTGCGCGGCTGAACCGGCACTCCTGTTCCTGGTGCCTCCGTCCGGTTTAGTATTGGCTGGTTACTAGTTCCCGCTCCTGGCGTGTTGAAGAGATTTCGTGGCTCATAACCGGACGGGAGATGCGATCGGTACCTTCTTCTCATGACTTCTTCGGAAGCATTCTGATCGAGCCTAATCCGGTAGGCCTGAGCTTCCAACTCAGCCCGCTCTGTAGCCATCCTGGCGTTCTCTGCCGCTAGATCCACTTTAGCCTGAGCTATCCGATCCTTTACGTTTGCAATCTCCGTGTTGTGCTGATCCTGGGCTGCTACATCCACCTCTGCGGCCATCAATGTTGCCAAAGCGTCGAACAATTCAGGCAGGACTTGAGCTGGCGGCGGCGCAGAGCTTCCTGCCCCTGCCGGCGTGGCCGTTGTTGACCGGAGAGTATTGCTGCGGCAGCTGATGAATGAGGCGCCGATTGTGTACCGGCCATGAAGATACCGGCCCGGTTTGGCAGATCAGGGAAGTTCGGAATACTATTGCCCTCGGATTCTCCACTAATCCGGCCATCCTGCAACTGATAGAGCGATTCAGTCTCTCCGGAAGACTCGTCGTCGGAGCAGACAACGGTTTCTCCATCGGATGCCGGTCCGTCCTTGTATTCGGCTCCATGGATGACGCCTATGAAAACATGCTTCGCCACGGGCTAAACCGGCGAAGGGCTTGCATGCTGAGCCATCTCGATGATGTCGGTGCAGATGTCTGGCTCAGGGGCCGGTTCGCCAATCTTGCCGATGAAGACGTGAATCCCACCAAAGGGGACTCGGTACCCGTATTCGATTGAATCGGCATCGGGACCCCATCCTGCGTTGTCGATGTAGAGCTTGCCGCGACGACTCTTCGTCATCCGGCCCACAGCGTATCCCTTGAGTCCATCAAAGCTGCCCTTCAAGAACTCGAAACCATCATGCAATAGCCCCATGGTGGGTGCCAACTGTCGTGGATTTGTCACGGCATATGTCCTAGTGAAAGGACTTAGTCGTGGAGCCATCGCAACGGGTTAGCTTAAAGGGCTTAATCTGGACAAGGGGACATGGGGAGTTATACTAGTTCGGCCCCTTCGATGAAGGTAAAAGCCTACGTCTAGTTGTGATTGGTATTGCTAGGGTTTCGAAGGCCAGGGAACGAATCTGCTTTGTCTGGATCTCGAGTTGTTGTCTGTCTCTCTAAACCGCTGCTGGGTCATCCCTTTATATACATAGGTTGACGCCCGCCGGTTTATAGAGTCCCGAAGCCGGATCATAAACGTGTCCGGTTCGGTCTCTATCCTTCCTATCTTACAATGCAAGTTACATAACAAGGTCGGTTTACATCTACAGGCCTTAACTCGCCTCTGGGCCTTGGGCCTTCATAAAGCGCCATCATTCTTATGTGTTCATGGGCATCTAATCTTCATAAGGTTAATCCGGTTACCCCTGGCCGGTTTACATCCAGTAGTAATATCCCCAACACCATGGGCGCGAAAACACCCTCTCCACCAGTCGCGAAACCCCAGCCTCCTCCATCCTCCACCCCATAGAGGCCAATCCACCGCCGCCCTCCTCCATCACGCTGGAGCTAGTACCTCGACATCGTCGTCCAACGCAACCGCAATGCCCTCAAGGACTTAGCAGCTAAAGCCGAGGCAGAGCTGCCTCCACGACACCGACGCCAACGTGCACCGTACCAGAACCACTCCGACCACGCCGTCCTGCGCCTCACTGCTGCAGCTCCATCTTCGCAACCGTCCACCGCACCGGAGTTGTTCCCGCTACGCCATCGTTCGCCGCCTCGGATCTGCTTCCCCGCCACCGACAGACGGCCACCGCACCACACTCAACAACTTGGCCATGGGTTCGTCCAAGGCTGCACCGTTCTCCACAACTTCTGGTTTCCTACGAACAACAAGAAGATCGTCAAAAAAACAGAAGGAGGACACAACACTGCCAGCAGAAAGAGGTACTCCTCTTCCCTTATTCATGCAAATCTTACGTCTCCGCTCACACCGTATTCATCCCACAAAAGAAACTAGTTGAGTGCTTCTTACTGCATCTTCTTCATGATACTAAATGCACAAGGTTTCCTCCCTTTTACTATTTCACCTTTGCTAGAGGTCAGTAGCCCGCCTGGATTTCAATTCAGGGTCAGTCGAACCGCAATTAAGAGAAGCAGCACCCGCTTAGGCGCGCGGAGCACCTAGTCCGCCTATTCCCCAAGGAAGCGGTGCATCGGTGTCTATCATAGGGGTGTGGGGCGCAGGAGCTGCTTACGCCCGATCTGGAGGTCGGCGGGGCTTGAATGGATGGCCGAGGGGGAGGCGGTGCCAAGCACGGTGGTGCGGTGAAGTCGAGGGGAGGGAGAAGGCAGGGGAGGAATATTGGGCCGATGGTCGCTGGCGTTTCGAGGAAGATCATCAACACTGACTGGCTGGAGGTAGATGAAGGCGATCTGCCGGTTCTTTGTACATCGGACGGTGCAAAAAAATGTACTGACCTATTTGCTTTCAGTCGACTGTTATTTTCATAGAATCCTATAGTAACTTAGTGTGCCATGCATGTTGTAGAGCTATCATATGTCTCCCGTCATTTATTTCTCACCGACCTGCTATCTGCTACCTTTACACTATACTAATTGTGCACACACTTCACCCATACTCACACTATTGTTTTTTATGCATGGGTATTTCAGACTCTGACGCAGTGTTGATGAATGTAGAAAAGAAAAGACAGAGGTCGCTCCAGTGTAATTCGAAGATAAGCACTAAGCGTTTCAGCGCTCTAATGGGTGCAGTATCAGTAGTTGGAGACAGTAAACGTAGCTCTGCAGTTGATGATCTCAATTGCCACACACAACCATCCCAGGTGCTTGCTTTAACTTCGCGCTGTCAAATGTGGTTGCATGTTGCATATGGTGTCTAGCTTGTATTGCTTCCAATTTGGTTAAATTTCATTTGCTTACTTTACACATTATACCTTTGATAATGACATGCCTTCCTGTTTTTGATACATACTACATATGTCTATTAACCATGTTCATACATCAAACTAATGCTCTTTTGTATCCCTCGTCAATCACTTATGATGAGACAGTCACCCGAGTGGATTACTGTGAGACACCCTACTCGTTTGAAGAGTGCAGCGTCATCCTCCCCACATGATTCTCAAGAAACAGCAAGGCTAAATGAAGATAGTCAACTTAGCTCTCTAGTTGATCACCGCAATTCCCCCACACCACCATCGTAGGTGCTTGCTCTTACTTGGCAGTGTGATATGTGGTTGCATGTTGCATATGGTGTCTACCTTGTAATGCTTCTAATTAGGGTAAATTGCATATGCTTAGTTAACACATTATACCTGTGAATATGACATGCCTTCCTGTTTTTGGTACATACTACGTCTTTCTATTAACCATGTTCTTACATCAAACTAATTTTCTTGTGTATCCCTCATCAATGCCCCTAATTTGTTAAATTGCATCTCCTTAGCTTACACATTATACATGTGAATATGACACGCCTTCCTGTTTTTGGTACATACTACATCTGCCTATCACACCATGTTCTTACATCAAACTACTGTTCTTGTGTATCCTGCATCTATCGCTTATGATGAGACAGTCATGCATGTGGGTTAATATGAGACGCAATACTCTTATAAAGAATGCAATTTCATCCTGTCCACATGATCCTCAAGAAACAGCAAGCCTAAATGAAGATATTGAACGTAGCTCTGTACCTGAAGACCGCACTTCCCCTACACCACCATCACAGGTGCTTGCTCTAACTTCGTAGTGTGATATGTGGTTGCATGTTGCATATGGTGTCTAGCTTATAATGCTTCTAATTAGGGTAAATTGCATCTGCTTAGTTTACACACTATACCTGTGAATATGACATGCCTTCCTATTTTTGGTACCACTACAACTATGTGTTAACCTTGTTCTTACATGAAACTACCTCTCTTCTGTATCGTGCATCAATCACTTACAACGAGTCACCTTTATTCGTTGCATATTGCATATTATTTCTAGCCTATTACCATGTATTGCTTCTAATTTGGTCAAATATATTTGTTAGGGCACCCTTTTAAATTGGCAGAGTGATATTGGTTTCATCTTTCATATGGTTTCTAGCTTGCATCGATTCTAACAAGTTCAAGCACCTTGTGCGTAGTTTACACTTTATACATCATACATGTCAATATGTCACGCCGTCCTGTTTTTCATACATATTCCATCCTCCTATCATGCGGCTGCCTTACATGAGAGTAGTGTTCGTCAGTATCATGCATCAATGAGTTCTGAAGAGCACATTTTATTCCTTTTTCTTGTGGGTTTGACTTGACAAGGCAAAATCAAGAAAGAGGAAGGAAAAGATTAAGGAAGGCGATGATGGTGGTCCTCTACAGCAAGGTCCAAGTACTGATTCTCCTTGTACTGATAGTGCATTACAAGGTCCAAGTGCATTACAAGGTCCTTGTGGGTACCGATTCTCCTTGTACTGATAGTGCATTACAAGGTCCAAGTCTCCGCTCCCCTATTCCCCCATCCAAGGTGCTTGCTCTAACTTGGCGGTGTGATATCTGGTTGCATATTGCATATGGTGTCTAGCTCGTATTGCTCCTAATTAGTGTAAACTGCATCTGCTTAGCTTACACATGATACATGTGAATATGACACGCTTTCCTGTTTTTGGTACATACTATATCTGTCTATCACACCATGTTCTTACATGAAACTACTCTTCTTGTGTATCCTGCATCAGTCACTTATGATGGGACACCTTTAAGTTGGCAGTGTGATATTGGTTTGCATCTTGAATATGATTTCTAGCATGTATTGCTTCTAGTTTGATGAACGCCACCTATGACGAGACAGTTTTAACTTGGCAGAGTGATATTGATTGCACCTTCCATATGGTGTCTTGCAGTGTTTCTAATTTGTTGAAGTTCCTTCTACTTAGTTACCACATCATAGGTGTGAATATGCCAAGCCGTCCATTTTTTCGTACATATTCCATCCTCGTATCATGACTTTGCCTTTCATCAGAGTAGTGTTCGTCAGTATCATGCATGAATGAGTTCTGAAGAGCGAATGATATTCCTTTTTCTTGTCGGTATGACCTCACAATGCAAAATCAATAAAGCTGAAGGAAATTGGCAAGGCATTGGATTGGTCCTTTTGAGCAACTGAAACGGAGGTTCTCTACAGATTCTACTCCGCCATCCTCCCAGCAAGATTGCAAGACAACGCAAGGCTAGACAGTCAACGTAGCTATGTAGATGATGAGCACATCTCCCCTACTCCACCATCACAGGTGCTTGCTCTAACTTGGCACTATTATATGTGGTTGCATGTTGCGTATGCTGTCTAGCTTGTATTGCTTCTAACTTTGTTGAATTGCATCTGCTTACTTTACACATAATGCCTGTGAATATGACATGTGTTCCTGTTTCTACATCAGACTACTATTCTTGCATATCCCGCATCAGTCACTTATGATAAGGCACCTTTAAGTCGCTGATAACCCACAAGTATAGGGGATCACAACAGCTTTCGAGGGTAGAATATTCAACCCAAATTTATTGATTCGACACAAGGGGAGCCAAAGAATATTCTCAAGTATTAGCAGTTGAGTTGTCAATTCAACCACACCTGGAAACTTAATATCCGCAGCAAAGTGTTTAGTAGCAAAGTAATATGATAGTGGTGATAACGGTAGCAAAAGGTAATAGTAGTAAAAGTAATGTTTTTGGTATTTTGTAGTGATGATAGCAACAGCAACGGAAAAGTCAATAAGCGAAGAACAATATATGGAAAGCTCGTAGGCAATGGATCGGTGATGGAGAATTATGCCGGATGCGGTTCATCAAGTAACATTCATAACCTAGGGTGACACAGAACTAGCTCCAGTTCATTGATATAATGTAGGCATGTATTCTGAACATAGTCATACGTGCTTATGGAAAAGAACTTGCATGACATCTTTTATCCTACCCTCCTGTGGCAGCGGGGTCCTTACGAGAAGATATCCCCGGTGTTTCGCGTTTTCAGATAGATGAACCAGAGGGGGAAAGTTGCGTGTTCGCTATGCTAGGGATGCGTGGCGGACGAACGGTCTATGTATCCGGATTTGTCTCGTCGTTCTGAGCAACTTTCATGTACAAAGTTTTTCCATCCGAGCTACGGTTTATTTTATATTAATTTTAGAAGATTTAAATAATTTTAGCATTTATTTAATTATTTTAATTTAACATTATCCAGAACAGTGCATGCTGACGTCGGCATGACGTCACCAGTCAACAGAGGTGTTGACTGGGTCGCTGACGTGTGGGTCCCGCATGCCATAGGTACAATTACCTAATTAACCTATTAATCAGTTTAATTAGTTAATTAGGGACCTAATGTTTATTTAGTTTAATTAAATAGGATTAATTAAGTTAATTAATTAATTAATTAACATTTTTATATACTTATTATTTATTTATTTATTTTTAAAAAATTAAATCGTTCTCAGGGGGTTTGGCCCCTATTGTTAGTGGCACGGGGGCCATTGCGGGCTAACGGGCGCTGGGTCATATGCATCGCCCGAGCGGGGTGGGCGAGTCCGACCAGGGGGGAGCGGGGCGAGGCCTCCGGGCTGGCGGGCGCAAGCACCGGCGGCCAAGGGCCGCGCGGGCGGCGACCTGAGCATGGTCGGGGCAGTAGCCGGAGCAGCAGTGGGCAGCAGCGGTGGGTGGCAGCTGCAGCAAGCGGTGGGAGCAGGGGTGCGGCCTGACGGATGCGACGGTAGGATCGTGAGAGGAGCGTGTGCAGGGGAGGACGGATGCGGAGGACAGGCATTGCCGACGAGCAGTAGCTGAGCAGACCATGGAGCAGGGGGGCACAGCCCCAGGCGGATGTGGGCGCGGGATGCGCACGGTGACCACGGCGGCAGAGGGGCTGCGGGTAAGCGGAGGAGGCGGGTGCGGTAGCCAGCAAGGTCGAGTGGGGGTGGCGCGGTCGGCCAGCGAGCGGGACTAGCGGATGCAGGGGGTAGGGGCACGAGGTGCAGACGCGGGACGATGCTGGCGGGCGTGGGCAGCGCATGTCGTGGCTGATGGTGCGTGCCTGGCGACGGGGAGATGTGTAGGAGCGGGCGCAAAGAGGAAAGAGGAGGCCAAAGGCCTCACCAGCGTTGCAGGGGGTTCGATCGCCGAGGCTCGGGGACGCCGGCGTGGGGGAAGACGAGGAAGCGTCCGGCGACGGCTGTGATGGGGTCGGGGCGGTCCGGCAAGCGACGAGGGTCGGGGAAGGCCATTGCGGAGGAGGACAGGGACGGGATGCAGGAGGTTGGGAGCCGCGAGGAGGAGGCCGGGGTTGGCGGTGCTCGGCGCCGGCGGGCGGCGGCCTCAGGGGAGCGGCAGCTCGGGTACCCGCTCCACTAAGTGTGCGTGCATGCGTGTGGTGGCGCGGGTGAGGGGCGAGGGGGACGATGGGGGATCGAGTGAGTGGTTGGATCGGGTTAGGGTTAGGTGGTGAGGCCATATAGGCCATGGGGTGGCTGGCTGGGCAGTTTGGCTGGGCCGCTTGGCCATCTAGGCCAAGGCCCAGCAGGGCGAGGGGCTTTCTTTTTGTTGTTGTTGTTTTGTTCTTTTACTTTTATTTATTCTTTGGTTTGTTTTTTATTTTACTTTCTTTTCTGTTTAGTTTTTACTTAATATCTACAATGACCCCTAAATTAGTAATAACACAAAATCCACTGCAACCAAAAGGTTTTACCCCAAAACCATTTAGTTTCGTATTTTATTAATTATAAAAGCATTTAAATATTGGTTTTTGCTACGGTTTTATTCACCTTAGAGTATTTAAACATTTTATAAAGTGGGATTTCTTCACCACAATTACTTGTGATTTATTTGCCACAAACCGAACATTTTAATTTTAAAGTTTGAAAACTTTTAACGTTTGCCTTTAATCAAATTTTGAATTTAGATCGGTTTCAAACTAATTCGAGATTAACAACAGTAACCGCGATGACGTGGCAACATTAATAGGGAATTACTGTAGCTTAAATACCCGTGCATCACAATGAACTTGCTATAGTTCCTTATGTTAAACATGAAATTGTTGCTATTGCACCCATGCATGATAGTCCTATTATCTATTTGAATTCTCCCGACTACACTATATCTGAGAAGTTTGCCCTTATTAAGGATTTTATTGATGGGTTGCCTTTTACCGTTGCACATGATGATTTTGATAGATATAATATGCATGTGCTTGCTGCCCCTACTTGCAATTATTATGAGAGAGGAACTACATCTCCGCCTCTCCATGTTTCCAATATGATAAAATTGCAAGAAACTGTTTATACTATGCATTGGCCTTTACTTGATGTGCATGAATTGTTCTTGTATGACATGACGATGCATAGGAACAGAGTTAGACTTCGTCATTGCTTGATATATGTTGCTTTGTGCTCACTACTAAATCACAAATCATTTTTAATTAAAATTGGCTTTGATATACCGTGGGATCCGGGTGGATCCATTACTTGAGCACTATATGCCTAGCTTAATGGCTTTAAAGAAAGTGCTGCCAGGGAGACAACCTGGAAGTTTTAGAGAGTCATTTATTTCTGTTGTGTGCTTTTATAAGGTTTAAAATAAAAATAATGTGCCAAGGTTTGCCTTTAGGATGTTTACATTGCTTGTTGGTTGGTGCGGTGCAGGACAGAAACTTTGGCTGTAGTGCGCGATTTTACATTTTTTACTGGAAAGTCAAACGGTTCTGAAACTTTTTGCACTGTCTTTCTATACAAATTTTTTATTTTTACTAATTTTAGTAGAATTTTTGGAGTACCATAAGTATGGTGAATGTTCAGATTACTACAGACTGTCCTGTTTAAGACACATTCTGTTTTTGATGCATAGTTTGCCTGTTTTGATGAAACTATCGATTTATATCAGTGGATTAAGCCATGGAAAATTATATTACAGTTTAAATAATGCAAAAACAAAATATGAATTGGTTTGCAACAGTACTTAGAGTAGTGATTTGCTTTATTATACTAACGGATCTTACCGAGTTTTCTGTTGAGTTTTGTGTGGATGAAGTGTTCGAAGATCGAGGAGGTCTCGATGTGAGAAGAAGGAAGAGAGGCAAGAGATCAAGCTTGGGGATGCCCCGGAAGGCATCCCATCTTTATTTAACAAGTATTGGTATGTTTTAGGATTCGTTTCATTCATGCGATATGTGCAATCTTGGAGCGTCTTTTGCATTTAGTTTTCACTTTTCTTTTATGCACCATGCTGGTATGAGATAGTCCTTGGTTCATTTATAGAATGCTCATTGCACTTCACTTATATCTTTTGAGTATGGCTTTATAGAATGCTTCATGTGCTTCGCTTATATCATTTGAAGTTTGGATTGCCTGTTTCCCTACACATAGAAAACCGCCATTTTTAGAATGCTCTTTTGCTTCACTTATATTTGTTAGAGCGTGGGCATATCTTTTGTAGAAAGAATTAAACTCTCTTGCTTCACTTATATCTATTTAGAGAGATGACATGAACTGGTCATTCACATGGTTAGTCATAAAATCCTACACAAAACTTGTAGATCATTGAATATGATATGCTTGATTCCTTGCAATAGTTTTGCGATGTAAAGATGGTGATATTAGAGTCATGCTAGTGGGTAGTTGTGGATTGTAGAAATACTTGTGTTGAAGTTTGTGACTCCCATAGCATGCACGTATGGTGAACCGTTATGTGATGAAGTCGGAGCATGAGGTATTTATTGATTGTCTTCCTTATGAGTGGCGGTCGGGGATGAGCGATGGTCTTTTCCTACCAATCTATCCCCCTAGGAGCATGTGCGTAGTACTTTGTTTTGATGACTAATAGATTTTTGCAATAAGTATATGAGTTCTTTATGACTAATGTTTAGTCCATGGATTATACGCACTCTCGCCATTCCATCATTGCTAGCCTCTTCGGCACCGTGCATTGCCCTTTCTCACCTCGAGAGTTGGTGCAAAGTTGGCCGGTGCATCCAAACCCCGTGATATGATGCGCTCTATCACACATAAGCATCCTTATATCTTCCTCAAAACAGCCACCATACCTACCTATTATGGCATTTCCATAGCCATTCCGAGATATATTGCCATGCAACTTCCATCATCATCATACATGACTTGAGCATTTATTGTCAAATTGCTTTGCATGATCGTAAGATAGCTATCATGATGTTTTCATGGCTTGTCCCTTTTTTGATGTCATTGCTATGCTAGATCATTGCACATCCCGGTATACCGCCGGAGGCATTCATATAGAGTCATATCTTTGTTCTAGTATCGAGTTGTAATATTGAGTTGTAAGTAAATAAAAGTGTGATGATCACCATTATTAGAACATTGTCCCATGTGAGGTTATCAAAATAAAAGAGAATAAAAGAGGCCAAAGAAGCCCACCAAAAATAAGAGAAAAAAACAAAAAAAATGAGAGAAAAAGAGAGAAGGGACAATGTTACTATCCTTTTACCACACTTGTGCTTCAAAGTAGCACCATGTTCTTCATATAGAGAGTCTCATTGAGTTATCACTTTCATATACTAGTGGGAATTTTCATTATAGAACTTGGCTTGTATATTCCGATGATGGGCTTCCTCAAATGCCCGAGGTCTTCATGAGCAAGCAAGTTGGATTCACACCCACTTAGTTTCAGTCTGAGCTTTCATATACTTATAGCTCTAGTGCATCCGTTACATGGCAATCCCTAATCCTCACATTGACATCAATTGATGGGCATCTCCATAGCACATTGATTATCCATGTCGATGTGAGACTTTCTCCTTTTTTTTCTTCTCCACACAAACTCCACCATCATATTCTATTCCAGCCATAGTGCTATGTCCATGGTTCACGCTCATGTATTGCGTGAAAGTTGAAAAGGTTTGAGAACGTCAAAAGTATGAAACAATTTCTTGGCTTGTCATCGGGGTTGTGCATGATTTGAATATTTTGTGTGGTGAAGATGGAGTATAGCCAGACCATATGATTTTGTAGGGATAACTTTCTTTGGCCATGTTATTTTGAAATGACATGATTGCTTTATTAGTATGCTTGAAGTATTATTGTCTTAATGTCAAATGATAGACTATTGCTTTGAATCACTCGTGTCTTAATATTCATGCCATGATTAGATTACATGATCAATATTATGCTAGGTAGCATTCCACATCAAAAATTATTTTTTATCATTTACCTACTCAAGGACGAGCAGGAATTAAGCTTGGGGATGCTGATACGTCTCCGCCGTATCTATAATTTTGATTGTTCCATGCCAATATTCTACAACTTTCATATACTTTTGGCAACTTTTTATACTATTTTTGGGACTAACATATTGATCCAGTGCCTAGTGCCAGTTCCTGTTTGTTGCATGTTTTTTGTTTCACAGTAAATCCATATCAAACAAAGTCCAAACGGGATAAAGACTGACAGAGTTTGTTTTTGGAATATATGTGATTTTTTGGAAAAAAAATCAACGCGAGACGATTCCCGAGGGGCCACAAGGCAGGGGGCACGCCCCAGGGGGTCAGGCGCGTCCTGGGCCCTCTTGGCCACCCCGTAAGGCGGTTGATGCCCTTATTTCGCCGCAAGAATGCTAATATCTAGATAGAGATCATGTTAAAATTTCAGCCCAATCGGAGTTACGTATCTCCGGGAGTTTAAGAAACGGTGAATGGGCAGAATCTGAGAACACAGAAACAGAGAGAGACAGAGAGACAGATCCAATCTCGGAGGGGCTCTCGCCCCTCCCATGCCATGGAGGCCATGGACCAGAGGGGAAACCCTTCTCCCATCTAGGGAGAAGGTCAAGGAAGAACAAGAAGGAGGGGGGCTCTCTCCCCCTCGCTTCTGATGGCGCCGGAACACCACCGGGGGCCATCATCATCACCACAATCTTCACCAACACCTCTGCCATCTTCACCAACATCTTCATCACCTTCCCCCATCTATCTACAGCGGTCCACTCTCCCACAACCCACTGTACCCTCTACTTGAACATGGTGCTTTATGCTTCATATTATTATCCAATGATGTGTTTCCATCCTATGATGTCCGAGTAGATTTTCGTTGTCCTATCGGTCTAGTAAAGTAGTCAATTGCTTAGGGACAATTTTGCAACTCCTACCACCACTTTTCCACACTCGCTATACTAGCTTTATTGCTTCTTTATCTAAACAGCCCCTATTTTTTATTACGTGCACTTTATATTCTTGCAAACCTATCCAAAAACACCTACAAAGTACTTCTAGTTTCATACTTGTTCTAGGTAAAGCAAACGTTAAGCGTGCGTAGAGTTGTATCGGTGGTCGATAGAACTTGAGGGAATATTTGTTCTACCTTTAGCTCCTCATTGGGTTCGACACTCTTACTTATCGAAAGAGGCTACAATTGATCCCCTATACTTGTGGGTTATCACCCACTCACTTTCTTGTAAATACAGGCTTCTCTGAAAGTCTGTATAAAACCATATGCTTTGATCACCTCATCAAAGCGTATATTCCAACTCTGAGATGCCTGCACCAGTCCTTAAATGGAACGCTGGAGCTTGCACACTTTGTTAGCATCTTTAGGATCGGCAAAACCTTCTGGTTGCATCATATGCAACTCTTCTTTGAGAAATCCATTAAGGAATGCAGTTTTGATGTCCATTTGCCATATTTCACGGCAATCGCTAACATGATTTGGACAGACTTAAGCATCGCTATGAGTGAGAAAATCTCATCATAGTCAACACCTTGAATTTGTTGAAAACATTTTTGCGTCAAGTCGAGCTTTGTAGATAGTAACACTATCATTAGCGTCCATCTTCCTCTTGAAGATCCATTTATTCTCAATGGCTTGCCGATCATCAGGCAAGTCCATGAAAGTCCACACTTCGTTCTCATACATGGATCCTATCTCAGATTTCATGGCCTCAACCCATTTATCGGAATCTGGGCTCATCATCACTTCCTCATAGTTTGTAGGTTCGTCATGGTTTAGTAACATGACTTCCAGAATAGGATTACCGTACCACTCTGGTGCGTAACGTGCTCTGGTTTACCTACGAGATTCGTTAGTAACTTGATCTGAAGTTTCATGATCATTATCATTAGCTTCCTCTCTAGTTCGTGTAGGCATCACTGGAACAGATTTCTGTGATGAGCTACTTTCCAATTCGATTGAAGGTACAATTACCTCATCAAGTTCTACTTTCCTCCCACTCACTTATTTCGAGAGAAACTCCTTCTCTAGAAAGGATCCATTCTTAGCAACAAAAATCTTGCCTTCGGATCTGTGATAGAAGGTGTACCCAACAGTTTCTTTTGGGTATCCTATGAAGACGCACTTCTCCGATTTGGGTTTGAGCTTATCAGTTTGAAACCTTTTCACATAAGCATCACAACCCCAAATTTTAAGAAACGACATCTTTGGTTTCTTGCCAAACCATAGTTCATACGGTGTCGTCTCAACAGATTTAGGCGGTGCCCTATTTAACGTGAATGCAGCTGTCTCTAATGCATAACCCCAAAACAATAGTGGTAAATCGGTAAGAGACATCATAGATCGCACCATATCTAATAAAGTACGATTACGATGTTCGGACACACCATTACGCTGTGGTGTTCCAGGTGGTGTGAGTTGTGAAACTATTCCACATTGTTTTAAATGAAGGCCAAACTCGTAACTCAAATATTCGCCTCTGCGATCAGATCATAGAAACTTTATTTTCTTGTTACGATGATTCTCCACTTCACTCTGAAATTCTTTGAACTTTTCAAATGTTTCAGATTTGTGTTTCATTAGTTAGATATACCCATATCAACTCAAATCATCTGTGAAGGTCAGAAGATAATGATACTCGCCGCGAGCTTCAACACTCATCGGACCGCATAGATCGGTATGTATTATTTTCAGTAAGTCAATAGCTCGCTCCATTGTTCCGGAGAACGGAGTTTTAGTCATCTTGCCCATGAGGCATGGTTCGCAAGTATCAAATGATTCACAATCAAGTGATTCCAAAAGTCCATTCGCATGGAGTTTCTTCATGTGCTTTACACCAATATGACCTAAACGGCAGTGCCTCAAATATTTGCACTATCATTATCAACTTTGCATCTTTTGTCATCAATATTATGAATATGTGTATCACTACGATCGAGATTCAATAAACCATTTATATTGAGTGTATGACCATAAAAGGTTTTATTCATGTCAACAGAATAACGATTATTCTTTGACTTAAATGAATAGTTGTATTGCAATAAACATGATCCAATCATATTCATGCTCAACACAAACGCCAAATAACATTTATTTTAGGTTCAACACTAATCCCGAAGGTAGAGGGAGTGTGCGATGGTGATCTTATCAATCTTGAAATCACTTCCAACGCACATCGTCACCTCACTATTAACTAGCCTCTGTAACTCCTGTTTTGAGTTACTAATCTTAGCAACTGAACCGGTATCAAATACCTAGGGGTTACTACGAACACTGGTAAAATACACATCAATAACATGTATATCAAATATACATTTGTTCACTTTGCCATCCTTCCTATCCTCCAGGTATTTGGGGTAGTTCCGCTTCCACTGACCATTCCCTTTGCAGTAGAAGCAGTTAGTTTCAGGCTTAGGTCTAGCTTTGGGCTTCTTCATGGCAGTGGCAACTTGCTTGCCATTCTTCTTGAAGTTCCCTCTATTTCCCTTTTGCCTTTTTTCTTGAAACTAGTGGTCTTGTTAACCATCAACATTTGATGCTCTTTTTGATTTCTACCTTCGCTGATTTCAGCATCGTGAAAAGCTTGGGAATCCTTTTCGTCATCCCTTGCATATTATAGTTCATCACGAAGTTCTAGTAACTTGGTGATAGTGACTAGAGAATTATGTCAATCACTATCTTATCTGGAAGATTAACTCCTACTTGATTCAAGTGATTGTAGCACCAGACATTCTGAGCATATGCTCACTAGCTGAGCTATTCTCCTCCATCTTGTAGGAAAAGTACATGTTAGAGGTCTCATACCTCTTGACATGCGCATGAGTCTGAAATACTAATTTCAACTCTTGGAACATCTCATATGCTCCTGCCGTTCAAAACAGTTTTTGAATTCCCGGTTCTAAGCCGTAAAGCATGGTGCGCTAAACTATCAAGTAGTCATCATACCGAGCTTGCCAGATGTTCATAACGTCAGCATCTGCTCCTGCAATAGGTCTGTCACCTAGTGGTGCATCACGGACATAATTCTTCTGTGCAGCAATTGTTGGGGAACGTAGTATTTCAAAAAAAATCCTACGATCACGCAAGATCTATCTAGGGATGCAGAGCAACGAGAAGGGAGAGTGTGTCTACGTACCCTTGTAGACCGAAAGGGGAAGCGTTAAGTAACGCGGTTGATGTAGTCGAACATCTTCGTGATCCAACCGCTCAAGTACCGAATGCACGGTACCTCGGCGATCTGCACAAGTTAAGCTCAGAGATGTCCCTCGAACTCTAGATCCAGCTGAGGCTGAGGGAGAGTTTTGTCAGCACGATAGCGTGTTGACGGTGATGATGAAGTTACCGCCGCAGGGCTTTGCCTAAGCACTACGACAATATGACCGAGGTGGAAATCTGTGGAGGGGGGCACTGCACACGGCTGAGAGATCAACTTGTGTGTCTATGGGGTAACCCCCTCCCACGTACATAAAGGAGTGGAGGAGGGGAGGGGAGGGCTCCTATGGCGCGCCCCAAGGGGGGATTTCTACTCCTAGTAGGAGTAGGTTTCCCCCCTTCCCTAGTTGGAGTAGGAGAAGACGGAAGAGGGAGAGGGAGAGAAGGAAAGGGGGGCCGGCCCCCTTCCAAATTCGGATTGGGCTTGGGGGGCACGTGCCACCCACTTGGACGCCTCCTTTTGTCTCCCACCATGGCCCATTAAGGCCCATTAACTCCCCGGGGGGTTCCGGTAACCCCCCGGTACTCCAGAAAATGCCCGAACCTACCTGAAACCTTTCCGGTGTCCAAACATAGCCTTCCAATATATCAATCTTTGTGTCTCAACCATTTCTAGACTCCTCGTCATGTCCGTGATCACATTCGGGACTCCGAACTATCTCCAGTACATTAAATCACATAACTCATAATACATATCATCATCGAACGTTAAGCGTGCGGACCCTACGGGTTCGAGAACTATGTAGACATGACCGAGACTAATCTCTGGTCAATAACCAATAGCGGAACCTAGATGCTCATATTGGTTCCTACATATTCTATGAAGATCTTTATCGGTCAAACCGCATAACAACATAAGTTTGTTCCCTTTGTGATCGGTATGTTACTTGCCTGAGATTCGATCATCAGTATCATCATACCTAGTTCAATCTCGTTACCGGCAAGTCTCTTTACTTGTTCCGTAATGCAACATCCCGCAACTAACTCATTAGTCACATTGCTTGCAAGGCTTATAGTGATGTGTATTATCGAGAGGGCCCAGAGATACCTCTCCGACAATTGGAGTGACAAATCCTAATTTCGATCTATGTCAACTCAACAAACTCCATCGGAGACACTTGTAGAGCATCTTTATAATCACCCAGTTACATTGTGACGTTTGATAGCACACTAAGTGTTCCTCCGGTATTCGGGAGTTGCATAATCTCATAGTCATAGGAACATGTATAAGTTATGGAGAAATCAATATCAATAAACTAAATGATCATAGTGCTAAGCTAACAGATGGGTCAACTCAATCACATCATTCTCTAATGATGTGATCCCGTTCATCAAATGACAACTCATGTCTATGGTTAGTGAAAGTGTGTTAAGTCGACTAGAGGGGGTGAATAGGCGATTTTTATGAATTCTTCACTGAGGAATTTCAGGGTGAGGAAATTCCTAAGCGAAGAACTACTTGCAGTGGAATAAGTACTCAGATGCAGACATCACATAACATAAGCAAGGACATCATGATGAATTGGAAACACAACACAGAGTATAGAAAGCGTAAGCACAGGATAAAATAGAATGAAGACAAACGGACTGAAGAAATTGAACTGAGGAAATTGAGAATGTCTTCAGTCAATGTCTTCAAACATATATGAATAGGTACACAACACGGTAATGAAGAAATGAAAGGGTTGAGGAAATAGAACCAGTTAGATCGGTGCAGACAAAGATTTGGTAGACCAGTTCCAACTGTTGTGACAATTGTATGTCTGGTTAGAGCGGCTAGGTATTTAAACCTGAGGACACATAGTCCCGGACACACAGTCCTCACTGTATTCTCCTTGAACTAAGGTCACACAGACCACGTCCAATCACTCGTGGTAAGTCTTTGGGTGACTTCCAAACATTCACAAACTCGGTCACTCGGTGATCCACAATTTCCTCTTGGATGCTCTCGACCATGACGCCTAACCGTCTGGAGGATGCACGGTCCTCAAAGGTAACAAGCGTCGGTTCCACACAGGAACAATCTCTTCGGTGATGCTCAATCACTTTGGGTTTGTAGGTGTTTGGTTTGGGGTTTTGGGGTTTTCCTCACTTGATGATTTTCACTCGAAGTCCTCAGAGGATGGAATGCTCTCAATGACAAGTGTCAGTTTCTCGTGGAGTAGCAAACCAGCTAGTGGTTGTAGTGGGCGGCTGTTTATAGCTTAGGGAGCAGCCCGACATGATAAGACATAAATGCCCTTCAATGATATGACCGTTAGGTGGGTAGATATTTTGGGACAGCCGGCGCGTAGCACAGCAATGGTCGGAAATTTGAGCTCTCAAATTCCTCAGGGCTATCATGTTCCTCACTAGTGGGCAATCCGCACTAGCAAATTCCTAACTCCTCAGTCAGAACAAATTCCTCAAAGACCAGAAGAACTTCGTCTCTGTCACTGAAGAAATTGACTGAACTGTATGAGATTTCCAATGGCTTCACTCGAAGGGATTGGTAGGTGTAGGATTTTGAGTTGAGCATCACTTGGAAACTTTTCCTTAGTTTTACCTCGACCCCCTTTAACAGTACGGTGTTTCCTGTGACTCAAGAAAGAGAAAATGAAACTACGAAAACAAAAGTCTTCACGCTTCATGTTCCTCGCATGAATATCAAGTCTTCATGGTCACACCAATTTCTTCACTTTCAACGTCTTCAGAAATCCAAAGTCTTTAGTTGAAGACATTCATTTTTAGGGGTCGACTTTCTTTGTAAATATCAAACTCCTCATAGACTTATAGTCCCGTTTACACTCACAAACGCATTAGTACCTTAACCTATAAGTCTTTAATACACCAAAATCACTATGGGGCACTAGATGCACTTATAATCTCCCTCTTTTTGGTGATTGATGACAATATAGGTTAAGTTTTCAACGGGGATAAACATATGAAGTGTAAATACTGATATTGAGGAATTTGATTGCAAGATATAAAAGAACTCCCCCTGAAGATGTGCATAGTGAGGAATTTGCTTTTGAAGCATTGCACATTTGAAGAGTATAATCATGGAGATCTCCCCCTATATCTTGTAATTCATACTCGCATTTAACATATGATATGAAGAATTTGAAATGCATGATGAAATATGGTGGTTGATGTAATACAACATGCGTGCATTATCATACATGAGGAAATAGCATGCAAAGGAACATAGCAAAAAGTATCAAACCACCATCAGACTTAAGTTTACAACTCGATCCAATAAATCTTCAGAAGAACGAGAGTTGTAACTTAGCAAAAAAAAGGCCCATATAAGTAGACCCGCTTGAAGACTAACTCAAATTTCTCCCCCTTTGTCATCAAATGACCAAAAGGGACGAAAAGTGAGGACTAACGCCCCTGAAGAATATCATCACTGAGTCGATGGAGGAGCGCAAGCGTTGTTGGGGTCGGTTGTTGGAGTAGGGCCTGCAGCAGTGTCGTCCAAATCTTCATGCTCATCAGTCTTGCACGAGGAAGAATATGAGCTGGCTACCAAGGAAGGAACTTTGATTTTCTTGAATTTCTTCGACGGTGGCTGAGACCAGTCAAAGTCCTGCTTGAAGCCTATTTACTTCAGATCTTCTTCACCATAAAGATGAGATAGAACAACCCATGTGCAATTGAATACTTCATGGAGGTAGAAGTGGTTCTTCTTCACTGCATTGTGTGTAGCAGTCATGTTGTGAAGAATGGAACCAAACTGACGCTTAACCCATTTGTCGTTGCGATCGGCCTTCTGGTGAAGACTAAGGAGAAGCTCATGATCAGTCATCACTCTAGGAGTTGTGCCTTAAGGATTTTGCTTTGAGGCATTGGCGGCAGAGTCATGAGTGGTAGAGTCATCATTGTTGGAGTAAGATGCAGCTATGTGAAACTGATCTCCAATGGACGAATGCCTTCATCAATAACAGCAGTAGCCTTGCCGTTTTCATCAGCTGAGGAAAATGTCCGCTTGAGGACTTCTATTGGGGGCAAGTAGCTGACTTAATTCTGCAAATCGGCCTTGTATTTGATTAAGGACCTTGATCTGAGGAATCTCATAATCCAGGGAGCGTAAGGCTTCAATTCAAATGGAGATAACGCAACATTGGCCAGAGTCCTCATGAATAAATCATGGTAGTTAATAGGAATGCCATGAATGATGTTGAAAAGCAGATTCTTCATGATACCAACGACCTCTTCTTCGTTAGAGTCGTGGCCCTTGATTGGACTCAAAGTCTTTGTCAAGATGTGATAGACAGTCCGTGGCACATACAGCAATTCCTTCACGAGGAATTTGGTCCTTGAGGCTTGACCAGGCTTCAGTGGCTTCATCAACACTTGCATATAGTGGTCAGTAAGTTTGGTTTCATGATATATACAACGTGCACCTTCAAGGGGAGGACTCACAGGCAGGGCATGAAGCAATTCATAGGCCAGTGCTTTCAAGTGAGTATTCTCTATCATCCAGGCTAATACCCAAGAGTTCACATCTTCAGCATTTCCTGTGATGTGCAGCGTTGCATAGAACTGAAGAATTAGTTCTTCATTCCAATCACATATATCGGTGCAGAAGTTGAGCAGTCCAGCATCATGAATAACACTAAGGACTGGTGTGAAGCAAGGCATTGATTCCATGTCCACATGAGGAATATGCGCATGGTCGAAGACTTTGTCCTTATCAAAAAGTAGTGAAGAATAGAAGTTTGCTTGGCTGGCAGTCCAGAAACGCTTCCTTCTAAGACGAGCAGAGTCATATGGGTTGTAATCTATGAAGAATATGTGCTCAAGGAAGAAGTCAGCAGCCTTGAATTTTTGCTTCTTGGAGAAGGGATTCTTCGGCTTGAGCTAAGGATTGTCAGTCAAAGTCATCACAGCTTTAGGCATCATAGTCTCCGGAACCACAGGCTGAGGAATTTTAGTTTCTACTTTAGTAGCAACCTGGGTCTTCAATTCTTCATCAACATTGACATTAGCACTAGTGGCTGGAATTTCTTCATGGATGGAAGGTGTGGCTTGAGGTTCTTCAGATCCCATTTTAACTTCTTCAGTCTGGACGGGGGACTGAGGAATCTATTGAAGTGGTGTGAAGAGCGGAGAGTTGGGGTGCTGACTATCCCAATAGTCATCATTCACCACTGGAGTGGAGCACCCAATGTCCATGTCTTCATCTTCTTCAACCCTTGCCTCTTCAGCTGTGAATTGAGGCATAGGCGATGAGATGACTGGGGTTGAAGGAATATTATCCACTTCAATTTTCACTACTGCTCGCTTCGCAGCTCTGGTTCTCTTTGCTTCTGAAGCGGAAGGAAGAACTGTATTTGTTGTTTGTGCAGGAGGAGCAGAGGAAATAGGTTCAGTTTCTTCAGGCACAACTGTTTCAGTTTGCCTGGTTGGTTCAGATTCTTCAGGCTCAGCGGTTGATGCCTCAGCTGGCCTGGCTTGTTCTTCAGGCGCAACACTAGTGGTTACCATAGCAATGTCATCAGCAGCCGGAATGCGGTCATCAGCCCTGGTACTAGAATTTTCTTCAGCAGCCTGATTTTCATTAGTAGTGCTGGCATGTTCTTCAGTGGTCTGAGCAGATGCTTCACCCTGAGCAGATTTTGCTTTTGAAGTAAATTTCTCAGCCAACTTCACAAATCTGACTTTGGCTCCAAGCCAGTCAGTGCGGTAGACATTGAATTCATCACTGAGTCCTTTGATCTCAGTTTGTATAGCAACAAGTTCATCAGTTGTCATGTTGACAATATTTTTCTTCAGAAAACACTCCTTCGTGTACTGCATTTTCTTCAACTGCCTGGCCTTCTCAAATTTCCACTTTTCTTCACCAATGAAGGCGGTCAGCATGTGACTTTGGCCAGAAGTGAGATTGAAGTCAGGCAAAGGTGTGTTAGGATCCTTGTGCCAGAGGTCAATATACTCAAGGATCAACTTGGGATCCAACATCAATGGCACATTTGTGCCTTTGGCTCTAGCGGCCCTCTGCTGTTTGTCTCTGATGATTTCAGTGAGTTCATCATCATTAGCTTCGTCATTAGTGGACAGTACTTGGAAGGCGACCTGCTTCTTTTGAGGACTTGGTCTAGTGCCTCATCTAGCAGTGGCCTTAGTCTTCAGCAGTGAGGGGCCTATTGAGGAATGCAGAGGAGCTGAAGAACTTGCAGAGGCTCCTGAGGCAATTGATTTTCCTGTGGTCCTTTGACACGAGGCAATATGCATAGGTGTTGAGGACTTTGTCGGAGGACATGAGGGTTTTGGTGCTTGAGGAACTGGGGCAACTTGAGGAATTGGCCGTGAGGGCTTAGAAGAAGAGCTTGGTCGTGAGGGCATTGAAGAAGAAGCACTGGGCTTATGTGCAGGCTTCTTAGGCATAGCCTTCTTGGGCTTGCTAGCAGAGGCCTCAACAGTGGCGGTAGCAGCAGCAGCAGAGTCTTCATTGAATTTCCTCACTGCTTCTTTGGCCATTTTGGCCAGTTTAGCTTGACGATTTGCCCATTCAGAGGGAAATTCCTCACCTCTTCTGATGCTAGAGGGATAAGCAACTTGGCCTGGTGCCAATGGAGGTCTTGGGCATGGAGGGTGTACAACGAATTTCTTCATGTACTTGGGAGTTACATATCTGTACTCCCTCCATTCTCTGGCCCATCTCCTCTCTATCTTCTGAATGTGCACTTTGCGCTCATTCTTCGTTTCATGAGGAGGAGTGCAGTATCCTGCATAGATGTCATCAGGAATCTCAAACATAGTGTTGACTTCCAGTTTCTTTCCTCCCTTCTGAGGTTTATTGCCATCTGCCATTTTCTTCAGTTGAGGATTTTGAACTATTGAGTTCTCTGAAGAGGTATGCAGTTTTTCTTCGAGGAACGCTGCAAATGAGTTAAGTTGATGAGAACCTAGTGATTCGGCAGTGGACATGAGTACCTGTGAACAGAGTATAGGTGCAAAGAATTTGGAGAGGTCATATGCGTTCTCAGAAGTTTTTTCAAATAAGAGCAAGTTTGAGGAATTTGACTAGATGTGTCTTGAGGAATTTCATTAAGCGTTCTTTGACTTAGGTTCTAGAGTTGTATAGATTGCAAATCCACACAATTGAGGAATCTTAAAGAAAAATGTTGCTTAGGGAAACAAATCAAGAACAGATGTTTGTATGAGGTGTTCAGAGTGTGAAGATTGAAGAATAAACACATTTTGAAGATTTGAAGAAATCACTGGAATCAATAAGGGCAGTAAAAGTAGCTTTTAATTACCCTTGACGAAGAACATGATGAACTGGGAATGTAGATTGGAAGTTCATCAGTCCAGATATTCCACGCCCTAACTTGGCAGTGGAAGACAGCTACGGCGGCGGCGGAGTAAAGAAATCCACGGCCGGCGCGAGTACGATGGCGACGAGGTCGAGGCAGTGAAGCTTTCCTCATCGGAGACGATGGAAGTAGCGGCGGCACTAGGTTTTAAGAGCTTGAGCGAGGGAGTGAGGTCGAGCAGAGTAAAAACAGTATGAGGAGGGTGAGAGGTATTTATAGCCGAGGTGAAAAACCGCTCGCCCAAGGAAAATGGACGAACGTGCCCCTGACCCTTCTCATCCTTGTAACATGTGTCACCCATGTACAGAGAGGTGGAGATCATAAGTTATCGTGGGTGAATAGATAAGTATTATCGTGGGATGTGGAACGGTTTAGGCAGCAACAGCCGGAAATTCAGATTAGAATATTTTAAAGTTTTGTTCGCAGATTCTTCAGCTGACAAGGACACAGTGAAGATTTTGAACGGGTTTCAAATAGAACACACATGAAGAATTTGTGAACAAACTGGGTTGAGTATAGCATAGAGGGGGAAGGGTCCGATCACATTCACTTAGTAGAAAGATCAACTTGAAGAAATAGCTATAAGTGAATGTTGTAGAGGACATAAACTCATAAGTGTGTGTGTGTGTGTGTGTGTGTGTGTGAGGACATTGCAAAGTTGAAGAAATCAACTGAGGAAATTCAAGATGAAGAAATACTCAAATTGAAGATTTTCAACTTTTGTTGGTGGTGTGACCCACCGTGTAAGAATGATGATTTCAGACGCCGCGTACAATTGTCATAGGGCTTTGAGAATCAAATTCTTCGTTAATTTCTTCACACTCAGAGGGTTAGTCTTCATTGATTGAAGAAAAACGTTACTTCATGTGTTGCACATATAAGTCATCAATTTTGCATAAGTGTTAGGATGTGTGCCCTTTTCAAAGGACATTCGAAGATTCTAAGATATTTAGCTCACACCGCAACTTGCTAAATCTCTTCTCATCCAAGGGCTTTGTGAAGATATCAGCTAGCTATTCTTCAGTCTTCACGTGCTTGATGGAGATGTCGCCCTTCAACACATGATCATGAAGAAAATGATGATGAATTTGAATGTGCTTTGTCTTCGAGTGCTGAACTGGGTTATGAGCAATCTTGATAGCACTCTCATTGTCACAATAGAGTGGCACATTCTTCACATTAATGTCGTAGTCCTTGAGAGTTTGCTTCATCCATAGCAATTGAGCACAGCATGATCCAGCAACAATGTACTCAGCTTCAGCAGTAGAAAGTGATACGCAATTCTGTTTCTTCGAAGACCAACAGAGCAAGGATCGTCCGAGGAAATGGCATGTGCCTGATGTTGACTTGAAGTCCACACAATCACTAGCATAGTCAGAGTCTGAATATCCAATATCAAGTCGAGCCCTTGGGATACCATAATCCAAGTGTTGGAGTGTGAGCTAGATATCTAAAAATATGCTTCATAGCCTTATGGTGTGATTCCTTCGGTGTAGCTTGAAAATGGGCACACATGCAAACACTAAGCATAATATCTGGCCTAGATGCACATAAATACAATGAAGAGCCAATCATGGAGCGCTATACCTTTTGACCAAAGTCAATACCATTTTCATCAGTGCATAGCTGGCCATTTGTGGGCATAGGGATTTTGACGCCTTTGCAATCTTGCATGCCGAATTTCCTCAACACATCCTTGAGGTATTTCTCCTAAGATATGAAGATGCCATTTCGTTGTTGACGAATCTAAAGACCTAAGAAGAATTTCAATTCTCCCATCATAGACATTTGGTATTCTTCACTCATCATATAGGCAAATTCATCACTCTAACGTTGGTCAGTACATCCAAAGATGATATCATCAACATATATTTGACACACAAATAATTCATCATAATAAGCTTTGGTGAAAAGAGTTGGGTCAAGTGAACTGGGTTTGAAGCCTTTCTTCATGAGAAACTCCTTCAAAGTAACATACCACGCCCGAGGGGCCTGCTTGAGGCCATAGAGGGCTTTATTGAGTCTGAAGACTTTGTCAGGATGCTTTGAATCCTCAAAACCTGGGGGTTGAGCAACATATACTTCTTCCTCAAGCTTACCATTGAGGAATGAACTTTTCACATCCATTTGATATAAGATGATATTATGATGGTTAGCATAAGCAAGTAATATGCGAATAGCTTCAAGTCTAGCAACAGGTGCAAAAGTTTCATCGAAATCAATTCCTTCAACCTGTGTGTAGCCTTGAGCTACAAGTCATGCATTATTCCTCACCATAAGGCCATTTCCATCTTGCTTGTTGTGGTAGATCCAATTCCTACCGATGATATTGTGCTTGCGAGGGTCTGGACGTTTGAACAGTTCCCATACGTTGTTGAGCTCGAACTAATGTAATCCCTCTTGCATAGCTTGAATCCACTTAGGCTCTAGAAATGCTTCATCTACCTTAGTGGGCTTTGTGATAGAGACGAAAGCAAAGTGCCCACAAAAGTTAGATATATGTGAAGCTTTTGAGCGTGTTAGAGGACCTTGTGCATTGATGTCGTTGATGATTTTCTCAATTTGAACTTCATTAGCAACGCGAGGATGAGCTGGTTGACAATGAGAATTTGCCCAGCATTTTCTTTAGAGCCATTTTCTTCAGCTGCACCAACATGATTTTCTTCACGTTCTGGAATGACTTCTTCAGCAGATTCTTCAGTAGGAATGGCATCCTCAGTAGCCTTGAACTTAATGGATTCCTCAGGAGGTATTTCATCTAGCACAGGAGGTAGGTGCTCTCTTTGCGAACCATTAGTTTCATCGAACCGCACATCTACAGTTTCAACAACCTTGTGGTGATAGGTGTTGAAGACTCTGTAGATGTGCGAGTCCTTCCCATAACCAAGAATAAAACCTTCACGTGCTTTCAATGCAAATTTAGAATTGCGATGCGGATCTCTAATCCAGCATTTAGCATCGAAGACTTTGAAATAACTCACATTGGGTTTTCTTGTCCGTGAGGAGTTCATATGAGGTATTTCTGAAGAATTTGTGAAAATATACCCTGTTGATGATGTGGCACGTAGTATCAATTGCCTTAGACCAGAAGCGAGGAGGCGTCTTGTACTCATCAAGCATAGTGTGGGCCATCTCAACAAGAGTCATGTTCTTGCGCTCCACGACGCCATTCTGCTGAGGAGTATAAGGGGCAGATAATTCATGAGTAATACCAAGTTCATCAAGATAGTCATCAAGACTAGTGTTCTTGAACTCAGTCCCATTGTCACTTCTGATGTGCTTGGTCTTCACACAAAAGTTGGTTGAAGCCCTCGAGGAAAATCGTTTGAAGACTTCCTGCACTTTGGTTTTGTAAGTGATGATATGGACCCATGTATAACGAGAATAATCATCAACAATGACAAAGCCATATACAGATGCATCATTTGTGAATGTGGCATAATGAGTAGGGCCAAAGAGATCCGTGTGAAGCAATTCAAATGGACGAGTGGTAGTCATGATGGTCTTTGAGGGATGCTTGGCCTTGGTCATCTTTCCGTCTTCACAAGCTCCACACAAATGGTCCTTGAGGAATTTGACACCCTCGATGCCAATTACATGCTTCTTCTCCGTGAGCGTGTGCAAGTTCCTCATGCCAGCATGACCAAGTCGTCGATGCCATAGCAAGCATTCTGAAGCTTTTGCAAGTAGACATGTAGCAGGTTGTGGTCCTATAGAGAAATCAATAATATACAAATCTCCTCTCCTAAAGCCTTCGAAGACTTTGGAATTGTCAGCTTCCATGATCACAACACAACGATACTTGCCAAAGACAACAACCATGTCAAGATCACAAAGCATTGAGACAGACATGAGGTTGAACCCTAAGGACTCGACAAGCATGACTTTGTCCATGTGTTGATCCTTTCAAATTGCAACCTTACCTAGACCCAATACCATGCTTTTGCCTTTGTCAGCGTAGGTGATATGCTTCAGATGTGATGGAGATAAAGCAGAGTCCATCAATAAGCTCCTGTCACCAGTCATGTGATTTGTACATCCACTGTCGAGGACCCACTCAGTGGCTTTGGGTTGATCATCCTGCAGATGAATTAGTGCAGCTTACGAAGTCATATACTTTATCAGTGAAGAATATGACATCAAATTCATTAGATCAATTCCGTCAAGCAAGAGAACAGGTAAAGTAGTATGAGGATGTGAGAAATGAAAATTCATTCTTCATGATTAGCTTGCGTCCTTTCAAGCATATTCAGGTATCCACCCAATTCTTCAAACGTTTAGGTTCGTCTGGAGACCTGACCCTGCATAAGAAGTTAGTTCTTTTTCTTCACCACCCACATCTGAAGGGGTGGCAAAGAGTTCACCATTCTGTGAGCTCCATAAGAGAAAGGTGGCATAGATGTCAATCCACTTCGTTTCACATAAGAGGGGTTAGGGTAAGCATATGAGTAAGCAAAGAAATTCTTTGAGGATTTATGAACATAATGATTTGAAGAATAATGCACATATCCATAACCCTTAGTCTTTCCCTACGAAACGGAGGTGTTAGCACGATGATGTTCATATGAGGACTTTGATCCATGTGAGGAATGTGGTCCATATGAGGACTTGGATCCATATGAAGACTTTGGTCCATATGAAGAATTTGATGTGCGATTCCTATTCTTCACAGGTGGTGTCATGATGACATTCACCTGAAGACTTTCAAGGCACCTTTTGGGAACCCAGATTTTCTTCATAGGAGGACCGTTCCTGCAGTTAGTGCCAACATATCTAGCAAATACTTCACCATTCTAATTTTTGAACAGTTTATAATTGGAGTCAAATGACTCATCAGAAGAATATGAAGATTCACATGTAAAGCCAGATAAAGTAGATGGATCCACTGAAGGTCCCTTTGCAGCAACCCATGAGGTTTTGGGATACTGCTCAGGTTTCCAGTAGGTCACATCAGCATTGAGTTTCCTCTCAAAGGCAATACCCTCTTTCCTAGGGTTCCTGTTGAGGATCTGCTTCTTAAGCACACCACAAAGAGCCTAATGCCCTTTGAGGCTTTTGTACATGCCTGTCACATACAATTCCTTCATCCTTGCATGGTCAGTGATACTAGCAGCATCCTTAGATGAGGAATTAGTGATAGCAGAGACAGTTGAAGAATTTTCAGCGATAGAAGCATTTGAACTTTCAGGTGAAGAATTAGCAGATTCATGTTCAATGCACTTCAAAGATCGAGGAATAAATTCCTCCTGACTAGCGCTGATTTGTTGAGCAAGTAATGAATCACGCTCCTTCTGAAGATCTTCATAACTCACTCTTAACTGCTCAAGATCTTGCTTTCTTTGAAGAAATTCATAGGAAAGCTTCTCATGATCAGATAAGAGACTATTATGATGACTCTGAAGGTTATCAAACTTATTCTGAAGTCTCTGAAGATTTTCAGTCAAAGTTTTAGTGCGATCCATTTCATCACCCAACATATCATCGCTTTTGTCTAGCATATTTTGAACCTTTTCAAGAGCCTTTTGTTGTTTCACAGCAATCTTAGCAACCTTAGAATAGCTAGGCTTGAGGTTTTCATCAGATTCATCCTCACTTGATTCAGAGGAGGGATATTTGAGTACCTTTGCACCTTTTGCCATGAAGCAATAGGTGGGAGCGTAGTCATCATTGTCGTTGTCAGTGGTGTTGGGGAGGTCCTTTTCCTCGGAGTTGAAGATGGACTTGCTGACAAACGCAGTAGCGAGGGCTAGGCTCGCCACACCAGAGTCTGACTCCTCAGATGCCTCCTCTTCCTCATTTTCCTCACATTCAGCCTCAGAGTCCATTTCCTTGCCAATGAATGCCCGAGCCTTCTTGGAGCTGCTCTTCTTGTGAGATGAAGACTTGAAGGTTTTGATGAAGAGGACTTTCAAGATTTCTTCTTCTTCTTTGAATCATCAGGACTGTAGTCCTTGTACTTCTTCTTCTTTGATTCCTTTTCCCACTAAGGACAATCTTGAATGTAGTGACCTGGTTTCTTGCATTTGTGGCAAAGTCTCTTCTTCTAATCACGGGATGAGGAATCTGATCTTAAGTCATCGCTTCTTGAGGATTTTCCAAAACGACCACGTCTTGAGAACTTCTGGAATTTCCTCACGAGCATTGCTAGCTCCTGGCTCAGTTCTTCAGGATCACCAAGGCTGCTACCAGAATCTTCACCTTCAGATTCAGACACTGCCTTGGCCTTCAGAGCATGTGATCTGCCATAGCTCGGTCCATAGAGATCTCTCTTCTCAGCAAGCTGGGACTCATGAGTGTTTAGCCTCTTGAGGACATCAGCGGGATCAAGTGACTTGTAGTCTCCACGTTCTTGTATCATCAGTGCAAGGGTGTCAAATGAGGAATCAAGCGATCGAAGCAATTTCTTCACCACCTCGTGGTCGACGATGTCAGAGGCGCCAAGTGCTTGAAACTCATTTGAAATGTCGGTGAGGCGATCGAAGGTTTGCTGAACATTTTCATTGTCGAGTCTTTTGAAGCGGTTGAAGAGATTGCGAAGAACGTCAACTCGAGAGTCACGCTGTGTTGAGACTCCTTCATTGACCTTGGACAGCCTGTCCCAGATAAGCTTTGCTGTCTCCAAAGCACTCACTCTGCCATACTGCCCTTTGCTCAGATGGCCACATATGATGTTCTTTGCTTGAGAGTAGAGTTGCCTGAATCTCTTCACATCAGCAGCGTTGATGGTAGGAGTGGCAGAGGGAACACCATTTTCCACAATGTACGAGAGATCATTGCCTCAAGATGCATTCGCATCTTATTCTTCCAGTAGGGGTAGTCCGTCCCATCGAAGGTAGGACACCCAGCAGAGACCTTGATCATACCTGCGGTCGACATAACTAAAACTCCAGGCGGTTAAACCAAAATCACACAGAACAAGGGAGTACCTTGCTCTGATACCAATTGAAAGTGTGTTAAGTCAACTAGAGGGGGTGAATAGGCGATTTTCATGAATTCTTCACTGAGGAATTTGAGGGTGAGGAAATTCCTAAGTGAAGAACTACTTGCAGCGGAATAAGTACTTAGATGCAGACATGACATAACATAAGCATGGACATCATGATGAATTGGAAACACAACACAGAGTACAGAAAGCGTAAGCACAGTATAAAACAGAATGAAGACAAACAGACTGAAGAAATTGAAATGAGGAAATTGAGAATGCCTTCAGTCAAAGTCTTCAAATAGGTATGAACAGGTACACAACACAGTAATGAAGAAATGAAAGGGTTGAGGAAATAGAACCAGTTAGCTCGGTGAAGACAAAGATTTGGTAGACCAGTTCCAACTGCTGTGATGGTTGTATGTCTGATTAGAGCGGCTAGGTATTTAAACCTGAGGACACACAGTCCTCACCGTATTCTCCTTGAACTAAGGTCACCCAGACCTCGTCCAATCACTCATGGTAAGTCTTCAGGTGACTTCCAAACCTTCACAAACTCGGTCACTCGGTGATCCACAATTTCCTCTTGGATGCTCTAGACCATGACACCTAACCGTCTGGAGGATGCACAGTCCTCAAAGGTAACAAGCATCGGTTCCACACAGGAACAATCTCTTCAGTGATGCTCATTCACTTTGGGTTTGTAGGTGTTTGGTTTGGGGTTTTGGGTTTTTCCTCACTTGATGATTTTCACTCAAAGTCCTCGGAGGATGGGATGCTCTCAATGACAAGTGTCAGTTTCTCATGAAGCAGCCAACCAGCTAGTGGTTGTAGGGGCGGCTATTTATAGCCTAGGGAGCAGCCCGACATGATAAGACATAAATGCCCTTCAATGATATGGCCGTTAGGTGGGTAGATATTTTGGGACAGCTGGCGCCTAGCACAGCAACGGTCAGAAATTTGAGCTCTCAAATTCCTTAGGGCTATCATGTTCCTCACTAGTAGGCAATCTGCACTAGAAAATTCCTAAATCCTTAGTCAGAACAAATTCCACAGAGACCAGAAGAACTTCGTCTCTGTCACTAAAGAAATTGACTGAACTATATGAGATTTCCAATGGCTTCACTCGAAGGGATTGGCAGGTGTAGGATTTTTAGTTGAGCATCACTTGGAAACTTTTCCTTAGTGTTACCTCGACCCCATTTAACAGTACGGTGTTTCCTGTGACTCAAGAAAGAGAAAATGAAACTATGAAAACAAAAGTCTTCGTGCTTCATGTTCCTCGCATGAATATCAAGTCTTCATGGTCACACCAATTTCTTCACTTTCAACGTCTTCAGAAAGTCTTTAGAAATCCAAAGTCTTCAGTTGAAGACATTCATTTTTCGGGGTCAACTTTCTCTGTAAATATCAAACTCGTCATAGACTTATAGTCATGTGTACACTCACAAACGCAGTAGTCCCTTAACCTATAAGTCTTCAATACACCAAAATCACTATGGGGCACTAGATGCACTTACAGATAGGAAACTTAACCATCTTTGATTAACGAGCTAGTCAATGTAGAGGCATACTAGTGACACTATGTTTGTCTATGTATTCACACATGTACTAAGTTTCCGGTTAATACAATTCTAGCATGAATAATAAACATTTATCATGATATAAGGAAATATAAATAACAACTTTATTATTGCCTCTAGGGCATATTTCCTTCAATCTCCCACTCGCACTAGAGTCAATAATCTAGATTACATTGTAATGATTCTAACACCCATGGAGTCTTGGTGTTGATCATGTTTTGCTCGTGAGAGAGGCTTAGTCAACGGGTCTGCAACATTCAGATCCGTATGTATCTTGCAAATCTCTATGTCTCCCTCCTTGACTTGATCGCGGATGGAATTGAAGCATCTCTTCATGTGCTTGGTTCTCTTGTGAAATCTGGATTCCTTTGCCAAGGCAATTGCACCAGTATTGTCACAAAAGATTTTCATTGGACTCGATGCACTAGGTACGACACCTAGATCGGATATGAACTCCTTCATCTCGACTCCTTCATTTGTTGCTTCCGAAGCAGCTATGTATTCCGCTTCACACGTAGATACCGCCACGATGCTTTGCTTAGAACTGCACCAACTGACAACTCCACCATTCAATAAAAACCTTGTTAGCACATTTTGGATCGACAAAACCTTGTGGTTGCATCATATACAACTCTTCTTTAAGATATCCATTAAGGAATGCAGTTTTGACATCCATTTGCCAAATTTCATAATCATAAAATGCGGTAATTGCTAACATTATTCGGACGGACTTAAGCATCACTACGGGTGAGAAGGTCTCATCGTAGTCAACTCCTTGAACTTGTCGAAAACCTTTCACAACAAGTCGAGCTTTGTAGACAGTAACATTACCATCAGTAGCATTCTTATTCTTGAAGATCCATTTATTCTCTATGGCTTGCCAATCATTGGGCAAGTTAGCCAAAGTCCACACTTTGTTCTCATACATGGATCCCATCTCAGATTTCATGGCCTCAAGCCATTTTGCGGAATCTGGGCTCATCATCACTTCCTCATAGTTCGTAGGTTCGTCATGGTCAAGTAACATGACCTCCAGAACAGGATTATCGTACCATGATAACCCACAAGTATAGGGGATCAATTGTAGCCTCTTTCGATAAGTAAGAGTGTCGAACCCAACGAGGAGCTAAATGTAGAACAAATATTCCCTCAAGTTCTATCGACCATAGATATAACTCTACGCATGCTTAACGTTCGCTTTACCTAGAACAAGTATGAAACTAGAAGTACTTTGTAGGTGTTGTTGGATAGGTTTGCAAGATAATAAAGAGCGTGTAAATAAAAATTAGGGGCTGTTTAGATGAAGACACAACTAAGTTAGTTTTAGTAGAGAGATTTTTGTCACGAGAAAGTTATTTGTCCCTAGGCAATCGATAACTAGACCGGTAATCATTATTGCAATTTTATTTAAGGGAGAGGCATAAGCTAACATACTTTCTCTTCTTGGATCATACACACTTATGATTGGAACTCTAGCAAGCATCCGCAACTACTAAAGATCATTAAGGTAAAACCCAACCATAGCATTATAAGGCATCAAGTCCTCTTTATTCCCATACGCAAACAACCTACTTACTCGGGTCTGTGTTTCTATCACTCACGCCACCCACCATAAGCAAATCATGAACATGTTGCAAACCCTACAGCGGGGATCCCTCACGCTTGTGTGACATGGAGAGCATCATAGGACAGCACCAATAATAAAACATGCAACTCAAACCAATCACGATCATCAATTAACCCATAGGACAAAACAGATCTACTCAAACATCATAGGGTAGCCATACATCATTGGGAAATAATATATAGCGTTGAGCACCATGTTTAAGTAGAGATTACAGCGGGTAAAAGAGGGGTTTCACCGCTACATAGAGGGGGGAAGAGTTGGTGATGATGGTGGTGAAGCTGTTGGTGTAGATTGCGGTGATGATGATGGCCCCGGCGGCGTTCCGGCGCCACCGGAAGAGAGGGGGAGAGAGCGCCCCTTCTTCTTCTTCTTATTCCTTGACCTTCTCCCTAGATGGGAGAAGGGTTTCCCCTCTGGTCCTTGGTCTCCATGGCATGGGAGGGGCGAGATCCCCTCCGAGATTGGATCTGTCTCTCTATCTCTCTTTGTTTCTGCGTTTTTGATTCTACCCTTTCACCGTTTCTTAAATTCTTGGAGATCCGTAACTCCGATTGGGCTGAATTTTGGACATGATTTTTATCCGGATATTAGCTTTCTTGCAGAGAAAGAAGGGCACCAACCGCCTTACGGGGTGGCCACGAGGGTCAGGGGCGCACCTGCCCCCCTGGGGCGCGCCCCTGCCTCCGGGGCCCCTCGAGCATCGTCTCGCATTGATTTCACATCCCAAAATTCACATATATTCCAAAAAAATCTCTGTCAGTTTTTATCCCATTTGGACTCTGTTTGATATGGATTTTCTACGAAACAATAAACATGCAACAAACAGGAACTGGCACGGGGCATTGGATCAATATGTTAGTCCATACATAGTATAAAAAGTTGCCAAAAGTATATGAAAGTTGTATAATATTGGCATGGAACAATCAAAAATTATAGATACGACGGAGACGTATCAGCATCCCCAAGCTTAATTCCTGCTCGTCCTCGAGTAGGTAAATGATAAAAAGATAATTTTTGATGTGGAATGCTACCTATCATAATCTTGATCATCTAATCTAATCATGGCATGAATATTAAGACATGAGTGATTCAAAGCAATAGTCTATCACTTGACATTAAGACAATAATACTTCAAGCATACTTGTCGGTGTCAAAACCGGCAGATCTCAGGTAGGGGGTCCCGAACTATGCGTCTAGGTCGGATGGTAACAGGAGGTAGGGGACACGATGTTTTACCCAGGTTCGGGCCCTCTTGATGGAGGTAAAACCCTACATCCTGCTTGATTGATATTGATGATATGGGTAGTACAAGAGTAGATCTACCACGAGATCAGAGAGGCTAAACCCTAGAAGCTAGCCTATGGTATGATTGTTGTTCGTCCTACGGACTAAAACTCTCCAGTTTATATAGACACCGGAGAGGGCTAGGGTTACACAGAGTCTGTTACAATGGTAGGAGATCTACATATCCGTATTGCCAAGCTTGCCTTCCACGCCAAGGAAAGTCCCTTCCGGACACGGAACGAAGTCTTCAATCTTGTATCTTCATAGTCTAGGAGTCCGACCGAAGGTATAGTTCGGCCATCCGGACACCCCCTAATCCAGGACTCCCTCAGTAGCCCCTGAACCAGGCTTCAATGACGACGAGTTTGGCGCGCAGATTGTCTTTGGTATTGCAAGGCGGGTTCCTCCAACAAGTACTTCATAGAAGATTTTGAACACAAAGGTAGTGTCCGGCTCTGCAAAATAAGTTTCCACATATTGCCATAGAGAGAATAATATTTACACAAATCTAATCTGCTGACGTATTCCGTAGCGTGACATCACACCACGGCCAAGTCTTTATTCGAATCGTTTTATTGTCCCACCTTAGCACGTTTAGCGAGGCGGTTTCCTAGGCATGTCTTGTTAAAGCAGAGATCATGTCCCCTTATTCCGGGATTCTCATCAATACGGGCTTGGGTAACCCAACCGTACCCGTTGGTATATTTTCTCGATCAAAGGAAAGTCCCAAACGGTCACGGGGAAGGCCCTTGGTATTCGACCTCTTATAAAAAGACCAAGGCCTTACTCCTTTCTTTCAATCTCAAACGAGTTCGCCCTTCGCCTCAAGTTCCAACACCCAAGGCTCCAGATTTCAGGCGCTTCAGACCTTCGACAATGTCCGGTTCCGACCTTCGAGGCCGATGGATGCCCTCCTCCATCACGGAGGAGGACGTGCTGAAGTTGAGAGAGGCCAGGTTCTTGACTGGCGAAATCTCGCATAGGCTGCCTGCTCAAGGGCAGGTCATTCCCACTCCCAAGCCCGGTGAGAGTGTGGTGTTCATGTCTCACTTCCTTCGGGGGCTAGACTTCCTGATGGATCCCTTCGTGAGGGGGCTCATGTATTATTATGGGCTGGAATTTCACGACTTAGCCTCGGAGTCCATCCTCCATATTTCCTCATTCATCGTCGTGTGTGAAGCCTTCCTCTGTATCACTCCTCACTTCGGACTATGGCTCAAGACCTTCAAAGTAGAGCCGAAGATGATCGAGGGATGGCATGCAGAGTGCGGAGGTGCTTTTATAAGCAAGAATGCTGGTACTCCATGGCCCGAGGGCTCTTTTCAAGAGGAGTCCAGCTTATGGCAGCAAGAGTGGTTTTATATTACCGCTCCCAGGGCCCCTAAGTGGGTGGCGCCACCTGCCTTTCGCTCGGGTCCCCCGCCACGACTGGCATCATGGGTCAATACGGGGCTGGACTGGGGGCCGGCAAAGGATGTGCCCCTGTTGCAGGGCCACATCCGAGATCTCCTAGAAAGAGACATCAGTCTGGTCATGGTGACGCAGGTTATGTTAATTCGCCGAGTTCTGCCCTGCAAACGTCGCCCCCTCTGCCTATGGGAGTTCAACCCGGAGGGACCACGAGTTCTCCAACATTTTCTTGGCATGACGCCCGTGGAGATGTACAAATTGTTCTTCGGACCACAAGTAGTGTGTCCGGATTCTACGGAGGACGCAGGTCTGAGCTGCACTCGTCCGGATACTCAAGTAAGTAGCCTTGTGCCCGGACTCGCTATCCGTATATTTATCATAAAATTGCCCCTAAAAGAGTTGTCCTTTAAACAGGAGTGGATAGCGAAAGCAAAGCTAATCAGGTGTCCGGACCCCCTCCCTGAGACCATGCAGGGTCCCGTGCTAGTCAGGATGTTGGAGGTTGTGCCTTCAAAGGGAAACGAGGGAGGGGACAAGGGAGCTACAGCCTCCTCAAAGGAGGTTGTCCGGAAGGGAGGAATCGAAAATTCCTCTCCTCAGGGGAAGAAGAGGACCGCCTCTGAAGACCCGGAGACCATGGCCTTAAAGCGGGGGAAGAAATCTTCGCCAGAGGGTCCTGTGCTGGGGGATAGTTCGGCCGAATTATGCCCTCAAGGGGATCAACCCTCCACCGAGCCGTAAGTAGAGAGGAGTTTTCTTTTTAAGAAACGAGAGAAATCCCTGCTTTATATCTGAGAAAAGTAATCGAAAATTTACCTTGTAGCTCGGACCTTAGCCCTTCTTAGCAGAGCTCATCTTCGGGGGATCTTCTTCCAGAGATGATGGAGAGCGGAATGCCTCCCCCTGCTGTACCGCCTTGCGAGGCGGGCGACCCTGAGGTATCGTCGCGGAGGGTTTCTCCGAATCTGGTGGGGCCGGAAGGTAGTCATATGGCCCCCCAAAGCCCTCCGCGTCCGGCCTTCGCAAAGGGCCATCGGACGAGTCCGGCGCCGTCTGGTGCGCGGTCGGAGGAGCTGAAGGATCTGCTAGGGCGAGCATCTATCTCAGAGGAGCACCGTGCATTGATGGGTACGGTGATTGAGAAGATTTCGTCCGCGGAGAGCAGATTGCACGAGGCCGTTAGGAGTTTACTGACAGGTTTTGAGGTATGCGAAATAATGTACCCTTTTTGGACAGTTGCGCATAAATAAGATGCGCCCTGTGTAGATAGTAGCCCCTGAGACTCTGTGTGTTGTCAAAAGTGACGGCGCACAGAGGATCATAATCCCAGGTCTAATATGCCGCCTTTATACGTAGGTGGCGAAGTGTCCGGTGGCCAGCCGGACTGATGGATTTGCCAAGCTAAAGCGGCAACTTGATGTGGCAGATGCCGACATCGCGCTTGTCAACAAGCGGCTTGACGAGGCACAAGGTATGTAATTCCTTCGGCGGCGCCTGGTAAGAGGAGCTTTATGCCAGTATCTTACAATGTGTGCGCTTGATGCAGATGGTGCTGCTGCCATGGAGAATCTTCGGGCGGAACTTGCCCGAGCCAAGGAGCAAGCCAGGAAAAGTGATGCGGCTGCCGAAAAGGCAATTGAAGAGCTGAAAGCCAAACAGGCTGCTCACTGCCGAAGCAAGAAGGAAATGGCCGAGATGGCCGTGAAGCTAAAGAACGCTGCTGACCGTTGCAAGCTTCTTGAAAAAGAAGATCGGGCGGAACAGACGGACCTGAAGAAGGTCGTTGCCGATGCCAAGGATGCTCGCTCTGTGGTGAGAGCTGTGAAGGAGGAGCTGCGTCAGGCCGGAGAAATCACGGCTGGAAAGCCCTTTATGCTGCGGAGGAAGTTTTGTGATCCTAAACATGCTCCGTTAGACCAGATGTGGAGTACGGTAGACACCTATCTAGATTTAGCAGCGAGTGCCGCAGATGCGGCCGAGCACTTTCGAGATCAAGAAGATCACGAAGTGGAAAAGCTCTTCTGGTCGCAGTTCCACAATCCAGAGCGTCTACTGTCATTAGCCGATCGTTTGGCCAAATGGGCCGAGCTAAATAGGTTGTCCGGACTCACCATGAAGTACGTCGTGAGTCATTTGTGGCCAGAGAGACCAGAGCCGAAAAGTTATTTCAACTTGGTGCAGCAGTTCCTTGGTGCGGCGCCGCATATCAATGCGATGAAGAGGTCGGCGTGCATAGAGGGTGCACGGGTGGCTCTTGCCCATGTCAAGACATACTGGGCAGAAATGGAAGCCACCGCTGTTGCATCCCCAGACTCGGATGGAAGCCGAGTACCTGCCGAGCGCTTTTTTCAGGAAGTTCTATAAGGCACTCGTTTAATAGAGACGCAGTGCTCGAAGGATACTATATTCGAATAGCATGTATTATTTTAAAACAATATTTTGATAAATTGTAGAACCTTTTTATACTTGTGCCTGCAAGTATTATGATACCTCCTGTGCGGCCGTTTAACATATATGTATATATAATCTGAAAGATGGAAGTCGTCGGCTTTAGCCCCCACACACATAATGCGGGGGTGTTTGCAGAAGGCGCATTTTCACACTTGATCCAACGTCTTGGTCCTACAAAGGAGGTGATAGCGCAGCCAACTAGGCAATCGGACTATGATGCTTTATCACTTTCACTCAGCCATAGGAGTTTGACATTGAGGCTACTTATATAGCCCCTGGTGGCGCCAGCGCTCGCCCGAACTCGGGGCGCATATGTGCCTGGACGGAAAACGGCTCTTCGTTAATGCGGAGGAATCCTAAATATTCCGGTATGTCATCGAGTGGTTGACCAGTCTCACGCTATATCATGACAGTCAGTTTTCGGCTTTCTCTACTGAGGTGCTCGCCTGGCCGAACCGGGGCACAATCGCAGTAGTTCTCCTAGTGCCGCCTTAGCCGATAGAGCGGAACGTAAGGCAGCAAAACACAGGAGCCGGGCAAACCCAACATTTGACCAAAGGCATGATTCGGAGCTGATGCATATAAGGCCAAACTCGCGACGCCGAACACTCCCTAAGGTATTCGGTCTTTATGAGGGCGGGCGAGATAATGCCCTTAGTAATAAGCCCCTAGTATCCAGGTACGCGCAAAACTCTGACGTGGCCACATGCCAAGACGCCAGCCTCCTCCTTGGTTATACCAAGAACCCAGGGGATGTGTATCAACAAGAGACAATAAAAAAGGTTTATGCAGGGTCTTAATCTGAAAAGAATCCTTGGAATGGGTCCCTACTGCACGTCTGCGCCTGTGTCTCCGTTGTGCCGTATCCTGGACAGGCGTAGCACGGTGTTCATCTGTAAAAGAGAGGAACTTAGTTAATGAAAGATCGTGCCGAACATGAGTTATACTAAATAAACAAAGTATAAATTGAAATGGGTAAAATTGAGCTTTATTGTCTCTTGTTTTATATGCGCGGAGCCCCTAGTACAGGGGTATATGGCTATTAAGCCTTTATCAATTGTATGTTTATGCCGGACTCGTCTAGCCGTGTCCGTGGTCTTGACGACCTATTTAGATGCTTTGGCTGGTGAAGCCGCTTTATTGTGGGGCTGTCAAGGCAGCCACACTGTTTTCCGCGCGGGAGGAACACTCAATGTTTTCCCTTTAATGAGATGATGCCTCGTGGACCGGGCATCTTAAGCGTAAGAGATGCATAATGCGGTATTGCGTTAAAGCGGGCGAAAGCTTCGCGTCCCAGCAGTGCTTGATAGCTACTTGAGAATGGGGCGATGTGGAAAGTTAGCTGTTCGCAATGGAAATTATCGGGGGAGTCGAACATAACTTCTAGCCGGAGAGAACCCATGCAACGGGCATCCGGGCCTGGCGTTACCCCTTGAAAGGAGGTTTTGCTATGGCGAAATTTTGTTGGGTCTATCCCCATGTTGCGGATTGTGTCCTGGTATAACAGGTTTAGACCACTGCCGCCGTCCATCCGGACATTTGTAAAATGGAGTCTGTCAATTATTGGATCTAATACCAAGGCAGTCCAGCCTGCGTTCCGGATACTTCTAGAGTAATCCTGATGGTCGAAGGTGATTAGTTTTAACAACCATTGGCGAGACTCCTTTGGGATAGGCCGTATGGCGCGTATCTCTGGTGGCGCCGTTCTGTTCGTCACGTGAAGTAAGTTTACTATTTTGACTTCTTGTGGGAAATCCTTTTGTTTTCTGGTGCTCTGCTTGTGGGGATCGTTGTCGTCCTCACTTGGTGTGTCGAGCCCCTTGTGTTCGGCGTTGAGCTTGCCTGCTTGCTTGAAAACCCAACAATCTCTGTGGGTATGGTTCGCAGGCTTCCCGGGAGTACTGTGTATTTGACATATCTTGTCCAAGATTTTGTTTAAGTTGGATAGCTCGTCCCTGTTATCCTTGAGGGGCGGCTTTCTCTGATTCTGTCGTGAGCTTTTGAATCCAGCATTGACCGCCGTGCTCTTTGGGCTGTTTCCCTTATTCCGGCGTTGGTCCTTGCTGCGTCGGGGTTTTCCGTTTCCATCCCTAACTTTGGATGTACTTGGGTCGCTGGTGCTGCATCTTGCCAACCAGTTGTCCTCTCCTGTGCAAAAGCGGGTCATGAGGCTTGTCAATGCGGTCATTGTTCTTGGCTTTTCTTGGCCGAGGTGTCTGGCGAGCCATTTGTCTCGAACGTTGTGCTTAAAAGCTGCTAGGGCTTCGGCGTCCGGACAGTCGACTATCTGATTCTTTTTGGTAAGAAATCTGTTCCAGAATTTCCGGGTTGACTCTCCTGGCTGTTGAGTTATGTGACTGAGGTCGTCTGCATCCGGATGGTGGACATAGGTCCCTTGAAAATTTGCCCGGAAAGCATCCTCAAGCTCTTCCCAACTTCCAATGGTGTTTTCGGGAAGGCTTTTGAGCCAATGCCGGGCTGGCCCTTTAAGCTTGAGGGGTAAGTATTTTATGGCATGGAGGTCATCTCCTCTGGCCATGTGTATGTGGAGGATATAATCCTTGATCTAGACCCCAGGGTCTATTGTTCCGTCGTACACCTCTATGTTTACGGGCTTGAATCCCGCTGGAAATTCATGGTCTAGCACCTCATCGGTGAAACATAGGGGGTGTGCGGCACCCCTGTATTTGGGTGTGCCGTGATGTTCGGATATTTGTTGTGTTGCATTGCTTACTAGAGCTTGCTTTCTTGGCCCGTATATAGATCTGGCTGGGCCATCTTTTTGATGCGGATCCTTTGGTGGATCGCGTGCCGGCTTGTGTGCGGCGCCGCTTGCCGCTCCATGCTGGCCATGCGGTCGTCCATCCGACCGGATGGCTTTCCTATTTTTTGACTGCGGGAGCTCTAAGGCCTCCTCGTCAAATTCAGGCAGTAGCTTTCGCTTTGGATAGCTTTTTGTGCGGCGACTGTCGGCATATTTGTCTGCGGTGTTGCGTACTTTGATCCATCTGATTCTGAGTGCATCTTCCACAATTTTGAGCTTCCGCTTCTGCTTTTTCAGGCTATGCGCGGTGGCGACGAGCCTTTTGTGGAGGTTCTTCTGCTCCATGAGTTTATCCGGTGTAAGGTTGTCCGGACTTTTTGTTTCGCCGTGGACGGGGTGTTCGATTTGTTTATCCAAGTTTCCCTATTCGGACGCTTGCTCGAAGGCATGTTAGTCGTCTGCCGGCTCGTCCTGCTCTATGGCTGGGTCTGTATGGCTGCTGTCTCTGTCAAGGCGGGGCTTGGAGCGGCGCTTATGTCGCCGCTTTGATTGCTTTTCGAGTGAACGATCCCTCGTTGCATTCCTGTGTTCCTCGTTGTCGCTTCCTTTGGGTGTGTCCACCATGTATACATCATGAGATGAGGTGGTTGTCCAGTGCCTTATAGGCGTTGGTTCGTGTTCATCTCCTACATCGTCATCCATACCGTCGATGTCTTCGGAGTCGAAGTCGAGCACATCGTTTAAATTATCGACAGTGGCTACGAAGTGGGTGGTGGGTAGGCTTTGAATTTCTTCATCATCCGCATCCCAACCTTGTTGACCATAGTCCGGCCAGGGCTCTCCTGATAAAGAGAGAGACTTTAGTGAATTCAGAATATCGCCGAAGGGCGAGTGCTGAAAGATGTCCGTGGCGGTGAACTCCATGATTGGCGCCCAATCGGGTTCGATCGGTCGGGGCGCGGAGGGCTCGGAGTCTGGAGAGGAGTCCGGCTCCTTGGAGTCACGGGCTTTGCAGAGAATAGGGCTGGTGTTCGGCTCATCGCCGTAGAGATTGCAGCCCCCGAGGCGGTGTCTAACCACCCATCCTCAATTGGTGTGATCGGCTCCGAGCTAGGGGTTGGAGCGGACACAGGTGTGGCCTCCAGGGAACTGTTCGGCGGCAGAGCTAAATCATGCCCATCGTGACAGTGCGGCGTGCTCGGCTCTGGATCGAATCCGTCAAAGATCGAGTCTCCGCGGATGTCGGCCGTGTAGTTCAAGCTTCCAAATCTGACCTGATGGCCAGGGGCGTAGCTTTCGATCTGCTCCAAATGGCCAAGCGAATTGGCCCGCAGTGCAAAGCCGCCGAATACGAAGATCTGTCTGGGGAGAAAAGTCTCACCCTGGATCGCATCGCTGTTGATGATCGGAGAAGCCATTGGGCCTAAAAGTGACGACACAGAGGAACTCTCAATGAAAGCACCAATGTCGGTGTCAAAACCGGCGGATCTCGGGTAGGGGGTCCCGAACTGTGCGTCTAGGTCGGATGGTAATAGGAGGCAGTGGCCCTCTTGATGGAGGTAAACCCTACGTCCTGCTTGATTGATATTGATGATATGGGTAGTACAAGAGTAGATCTACCACGAGATCAGAGAGGCTAAACCCTAGAAGCTAGCCTATGGTATAATTGTTGTTCGTCCTACGGACTAAAACTCTCTGGTTTATATAGACACTGGAGAGGGCTAGGGTTACACAGAGTCGGTTACAATGGTAGGAGATCTACATATCCGTATTGCCAAGCTTGCCTTCCACGCCAAGGAAAGTCCCTTCCGAACACGGGATGAAGTCTTCAGTCTTGTATCTTCATAGTCCAGGAGTTCGGCCGAAGGTATAGTCCGGCCATCCGGACACCCCCTAATCCAGGACTCCCTCAATACTAATAAAGCAATCATGTCTTTTCAAAATAACATGGCCAAAGAAAGTTATCCCTATAAAATCATATGGTCTGGCTATGCTCCATCTTCACCACACAAAGCATTCAAATCATGCACAACCCCAATGACAAGCCAAGCAATTGTTTCATACTTTTGATGTTCTCAAACCTTTTCAACTTTCACGCAATACATGAGCATGATCCATGGATATAGCACTTAGGTGGAATAGAATATGATGGTGGAGGTTGTGTGGAGAAGACAAAAAGGGAGAAAGTCTCACATCAACGTAGCTAATCAATGGGCTATGGAGATGCCCATCAATTGATGTCAATGTGAGGAGTAGGGATTGCCATGCAACGGATGCACTAGAGCTATAAGTGTATGAAAGCTCAAGCTGAAACTAAGTGGGTGTGCATCCAACTTGCTTCCTCATGAAGACCTAGGGCACTTGAGGAAGCCCATCGTTGGAATATACAAGCCAAGTTCTATAATGAAAATTCCCACTAGTATATGAAAGTGATAACTCAAGATACTCTCTATATGAAGAACATGGTGCTACTCTGAAGCACAAGTGTGGCAAAAGGATAGTAACATTGTCCCTTCTATTTTTTTCTCTTTTTTCCTTTTTTTCTTTTTTTCCTTTTTGTAGGCTTCTTTGGCCTCTATCTTTTTTTGGGCTTCTTTGGTCACTTTTATTTTGATCATGGGACAATGTTCTAATAATGATGATCATCGCACTTTTATTTACTTACAACTCAATATTACAACTCGATACTAGAACAAAAATATGACTCTATATGAATGCCTCTGGCAGTGTACCAGGATGTGCGATAATCTAGCATAGCATAGATATCAAAAAACGGACAAGCCATGAAAATGTCATGCTAGCTATCTTGTGATCATGCAAAGCAATATGACAATGAATGCTCAAGTCATGTATATAAAGATGATGGAAGTTGCGTGGCAATATATCTCGGAATGGCTATGGAAATGCCATGATAGGTAGGTATGGTGGCTGTTTTGAGGAAGATATAAGGAGGCTTATGTGTGATAGAGCGTATCATATCACGAGGTTTGGATGCACCGGCGAAGTTTGCACCAACTCTCGAGGTGATAAAGGGCAATGCACGGTACCGAAGAGGCTAGCAATGATGGAAGGGTGAGAGTGTGTATAATCCATGGACTCAACATTAGTCATAAAGAACTCACATACTTATTGCAAAAATCTAATAGTCATCAAAACAAAGTATTGCGCGCCTGCTCCTAGGGGGATAGATTGGTAGGAAAAGACCATCGCTCGTCCCCGACCGCCACTCATAAGGAAGACAATCAATAAATACCTCATGCTCCAACTTCGTTACATAATGGTTCACCATACGTGTATGCTATGGGAATCACAAACTTCAACACAAGTATTTATACTACCCACTAGCATGACTCTAATATCACCATCTTTATATCGCAAAACTATTGCAAGGAATCAAACATATCATATTCAGTGATCTACAAGTTTTATGTAGGATTTTATGACTAACTATGTGAAAGGTCAGTTCCTATCATCTCTCTAAATAGATATGAGTGAAGCAAGAGAGTTTAATTCTTTCTACAAAAGATATGCCCACACTCTAACAAATATAAGTGAAGCAAAAGAGCATTCTACAAATGGCGGTTTTCTATGTGAAGAGAAACAGGCAATCCAAACTTCAAATGATATAAGTGAAGCACATGAAGCATTCTATAAAGCCATACTCAAAAGATATAAGTGAAGTGCAATGAGCATTCTATAAATCAACCATGGACTATCTCGTACCAGCATGGTGCATAAAAGAAAAATGAAAACTAAATGCAAAAGACGCTCCAAGATTTACCGATGATTGTTAGAAGAAAGAGGGGATGCCTTCTGGGGCATCCCCAAGCTTGGTTGCTTGGGAGTCCTTGAATACTTACTTGGGGTGACTCGGGCATCCCCAAGCTTAGGCTCTTGCCACTCCTTATTCCTTCATCCATCGTGATCTCTCCCAAAACTTGAAAACTTCAATCACACAAAACTTAACAAAAAGTTCGGTAAGATCCGTCAGTATAACAAAGCAAATCACTACTCTAAGTACTGTTCCAAACCAATTCATATTTTGGTTTTTCATTGTAGCTACTGTAATATAACTTTTCCATGGCTTAATTCACTAAGAGAAATTGATAGTTTCATCAAAACAAGCAAACTATGCATCAAAAATAGAATCTATCTTAAACAGGACTGTCTGTAGTAATCTGAACATTCACCATACTTATTGTACTCCACAAATTCTGAAAAATAGGAAAAATAAAAAAATTGTATAGAAAGACAGTGCAAAAAGTTTCAGAACTGTTCGACGTTCCAGTAAAAAATGTAAAATCACGCACTACAGCCAAAGTTTCTGTTCTGCACCGCACAAACCAACAAGCAATGTAAACATACTAAAGGCAAATCTTGGCACATTATTTTTATAATACGATGGAATTGTACAATGAGATAATTATTTTTGTTGAAAAGTTTTTGTAATCAAGATTCACAAAGTTTCTGTGAGCATGAACAAAGTTCAAGGAGCTCCCCCACTTTAACAATGCTTGTCTCTCTCACTTTCACTTTCCTTTTTGAAAAGTTTTGGGTTTCCCTATTTTTTTTAAACTATATAAAAGCACTCAACAGAAATAAATGACTCTCTAAAACTTCCGGGTTGTCTCCCTGACAGCGCTTTCTTTAAAGCCATTAAGCTAGGCATAAGGTGCTCAAGTAATGAATCCACCCGGATCCCAGGGTGTATCAAAGCCAATTTTAATTAACAATGATTTGTGATTTAGTAGTGAGCACAAAGTAACATATATCATGCAACAACGAAGTCTAACTCTCTTCCTATGCATTGGCATGTCATAAAAGAACAATTCATGCACACATAGTAAAGGCCAATGCATAGTATAAGAAGTTTCTTACAATTTTATCATATTGGAAACATAGAGAGGCGGAGATGTAGTTCCTCTCTCATAATAATTGCAAGTAAGAGCCGCAAGCACATGAATATCATAACTATCAAAATCATCATGTGTAGTAGGGAAACGCAACCCATCAATATAATCCTTAATAAGGGAAAACTTCTTCGATATAGTGTAGTTGGGAGAATTCAAATAGATAATAGGACTATGATGCGTGGGTGCAATAGAAACAATTTCATGTTTAACATAAGGAACTATAGAAAGTTCATCTCCATAAGCATAATTCATATTGGCATCTTGGCCACAAGCATAGCAAGCATCATCAAAAGGGGATATTTCAAAAGAATCAACGGGATCATAACAATCATAATAGCAATCATCCTTCGGTAAGCACGAAGGGAAATTAAACAATGTATGAGTTGAAGAGTTACTCTCATTGGAAGGTGGGCACGGGTAGCTAATCCGCTCTTCCTCCTTTTGTTCTTCTCTCTCCTCATCATCTTTTTCATCCAATGAGCTCATAGTTTCATCAATTTCTTCTTCCATAGACTCCTGCAAAATATTAGTCTCTTCTCGGACAGCGGAGACTTTCTCAATAAATTCATCAATATCATAATTGTATTTATAATTCTCATGGCAATATTTAAGGATAGCTAAATTTTTAGGTCTATAAACTAAATCATCAAAATCTTCACACTCTTTAAACAAAGATTCAATTTCATAAGCACCCATAAAAGCAACGAATTCTTCTATTTGTTACACATCATAGTAATCATATATACCATTAGCATAAGAAGCTAAGGTTTCGTTATCATTAAATTCACATGAAAAGGGAAGGTGTGGAGCCTTCATCCTAGAGCAAAAAGTATAATCATATCTCAAGCATAGTTGCCGAGCATACCAATGCAACATATGAATTTGATCCCATAATAGTTTCCCTTTTTGAGTCAAGCGATAATCCCTAAAGTATTCATGTTGATCCAACGTTACTCCCATTATAAAGTTGAATGGGGTTTTCTTAGGATTATCAAAGTAGTACATAATATCTTTCACATAATGAGCATCGAGGGTTTTAGGAGGTTCCCCATCTCCATGAGGAGAAAGTACACCTAATATTTTTGGTATTTCGTGTTCCATATCCATAACTAAAGATAGACAACTTAGAACAGAAAATAAAAACTACTTAGTGATAAAGAAAACAAGCACACACGAGAATATTCACCCCACGCTATTGCTCCCCGGCAATGGCGCCAGAAAAAAGGTCTTGATAACTCACAAGTATAGGGGATCAATTGTAGCCTCTTTCGATAAGTAAGAGTGTCGAACCCAATGACGAGCTAAAGGTAGAAAAAATATTCCCTCAAGTTCTATCGACCACCGATACAACTCTACGCACGCATAACGTTCGCTTTACCTAGAACAAGTATGAAACTAGAAGTACTTTGTAGGTGTTGTTGGATAGGTTTTCAAGATAATAAAGAGCGTGTAAATAAAAAGTAGGGGCTGTTTAGATGAAGACACAACTAAGTTAGTTTTAGTAGAGAGCTTTTTGCCACGAGAAAGTTATTTGTGCCTAGGCAATCAATAACTAGACCGGTAATCATTATTGCAATTTTATTTGAGGGAGAGGCATAAGCTAACATACTTTTTCTTCTTGGATCATATGCACTTATGATTGGAACTCTAGCAAGCATCCGCAACTACTAAAGATCATTAAGGTAAAACCCAACCATAGCATTATAAGGCATCAAATCCTCTTTATTCCCATACGCAAACAACCTACTTACTCGGGTGTGTGTTTCTATCACTCACGCCACCCACCATAAGCAAATCATGAACATATTGAAAATCCTACAGCGGGGATCCTTCACGCTTGCGCGACACGGAGATCACCATAGGACAACACCAATAATAAAACATGCAACTCAAACCAATCACGATCATCAATTAACCCATAGGACAAAATGGATCTACTCAAACATCATAGGATAGCCATACATCATTGGGAAATAATATGTAGCGTTGAGCACCATGTTTAAGTAGATATTACAGCGAGTAAAAGAGGGGTTACACCACTGCATAGAGGTGGGAAGAGTTGGTGATGATGGCGGTGAAGTTGTTGGTGTAGATTGCGGTGATGATGATGGCCCTGGTGGTGTTTCGGCCGCACCGGAAGAGAGGGGGAGAGCCCCCCTTCTTCTTCTTCTTCCTTGACCTTCTACCTAGATGGGAGAAGGGTTTCCCCTCGGGTCCTTGGTCTCCATGGCATGGGAGGGGCGAGAGCCCCTCCGAGATTGGATCTGTCTCTCTCTGTTTCTGTGTTTTTGATTCTGCCCTTTCACTGTTTCTTAAATTCCTGGAGATCTGTAACTCCGATTGGGCTGAATTTTGGACACGATTTTTATCTAGATATTGGCTTTCTTGCAGCGAAAGAAGGGAACCAACCACCTTACGGGGTGGCCACGAGGGTCAAGGGCACGCCCCCTGCCTTGTGGGCCCCTTGAGCATCATCTCGCGTTGATTTCACTTCCCAAAATTCACATATATTCCAAAAAAAAATCTCTGTCAGTTTTTATCCCGTTTGGACTCCGTTTGATATGGATTTTCTCCGAAACAAAAAACATGCAACACACAGAAACTGGCACTAGGCACTGGATCAATATGTTAGTCCCAAAAATAGTATAAAAAGTTGCCAAAAGTATATGAAAGATGTATAATATTGTCATGGAACAATCAAAAATTATAGATATGACGGAGACGTACCATTCCACTCTGGTGTGGATCCTACTCTAATTGACCTACGAGGTTCAGTAGTAACTTGATTAGAAGTTTCATGATCATCATCATTAGCTTCCTCACTAATTGGTGTTGGAATCACTGGAAATGATTTCTATTATGAACTACTTTCCAATAAGGGAGCAGGTATAGTTACCTCATCAAGTTCTACTTTCCTCCCACTCACTTCTTTCAAGAGAAACTCCTTCTCTAGAAAGGATCTGTTCTTAGCAATGAATATCTTGCCTTTGGATCTGTGATAGAAGGTGTACCCAACAGTCTCCTTTGGGTATCCTATGAAGACACATTTCTCCGATTTGGGTTCGAGCTTATCAGGTTGAAGCTTTTTCACATAAGCATCGTAGCCCCAAACTTTAAGAAACGACAACTTGGGTTTCTTGCCAAACCATAGTTCATATGGTGTCGTATCAACGGATGTCGATGGTGCCCTATTTAACGTGAATGCAGCCGTCTCTAAAGCATAACCCCAAAACGATGGCGGTAAATCAGTAAGGCATCCACAAGCCGCCACATCCGGACTATAAAGTCCTTCATGGCCTGTTCGGCCGCCTTGTGCAGCTCGACCAGTTGCTTCAGTTGGTCGCTCAGAGGCATCGGGTGTTCGGTCTCAGTATACTGAGACCAGAACGGCTTCTCCATTGAGCTTCCCTCCTCGGCCTGGTAAAACTGTGCGGCATCCGACACGCTGCAGGGCAAATCTGTGAATGCTCCTGGAGAGCTCCGGATTCGGGTAAGTAACAAGTAATTTACTTTCACATGCTTGCTGAGGGAGTCCTGGATTAGGGGGTGTTCGGGTAGCCGGACTATACCTTAAGCCGGACTCCAAGACTATGAAGATACAAGATTGAAGACTTCGTCCCATGTCCGGATGGGACTTTCCTTGGCGTGGAAGGCAAGCTTGGCGATGCGGATATTCAAGATCTCCTACCATTGTAACCGACTCTGTGTAACCCTAACCCTATCTGGTGTCTATATAAACCGGAGGGTTGTAGTCCGTAGGACATCAACTCCATATACAGCAATCATACCATAGGCTAGCTTCTAGGGTTTAGCCTCCTTGATCTCGTGGTAGATCTACTCTTGTACTACCCATATCATCAATATTAATCAAGCAGGAGTAGGGTATTACCTCCATCGAGAGGGCCCGAACCTGGGTAAAAACATCGTGTCCCTTGTCTCTTGTTACCATCCGGCCTTGACGCACAGTTCGGGACCCCCTACCCGAGATCCGCCGGTTTTGACACCGACATTGGTGCTTTCATTGAGAGTTCCTCTGTGTCGTCGCCTTTAGGCCCGATGGCTCCTTTGATCATCAACAACGATGCGGTCCAGGGTGAGACTTTTCTCCCCAGACAGATCTTCGTCTTCGGCGGCTTCGCACTGCGGGCCAATTCGCTTGGCCACCTGGAGCAGATCGAAAGCTACGCCCCTGGCCATCAAGTCAGTTTGGAAGCCTAAATTACATGGCAGACATCCGCGGAGATTTGATCTTCGACGGATTCGAGCCACAACCAAGTGCGCCGCACTGTCTCGCGGGGCATGATCTAGCTCTGTCACCGAACAGTATCCCGGAGGCCGCAAACGCACCAGCTCTGACCCTTAATTCGGAGCCGGTTGTGTCAGTCGAGGATGAGCGGTTGCACGTCACCTCGGGGGCTGTGATCTCAAAGGCGATCGAGCCGAACGCCGGCCCCACACTCCGCGTGACTCACGACTCCGAGGATCCGGACTCCGAACCCCCGCGCCCCTGCCGATCGAATCCGATTGTGCGCCAATAATGGAGTTCACCGCCGCAGACATCTTTCAGCACTCGCCTTTTGGCGACATCCTGAATTCTCTCAAGTCTCTCTCTTTATCAGGAGAGCCCTGGCTGGATTACGGTCTGCGAGGATGGGATACGGACGATGAAGAAGTTCAAAGCCCACCCACCACCCACTTTGTAGCCACTGTTGACGATTTAACCGACATGCTTGACTTCAGCTTCGAAGACATCGACGGTATGGACGACGATGTAGGAGACGAACAGGAACCAGCACCTGTAGGGCGCTGGAAGGCCACCTCATCATATGACATATATATGGTGGATACTCCAAAAGATGGAGATGGCAATGGAATAGCGGGGGATGACACCTCCAAGAAACAGCCAAAGCGCCGGCGTCAGCGGTGCTGCTCTAAATCCCGCCAAAGGAAAAACGGTGATTCCGGCACGGGAGATAATACTACACCGGATAGCGCCGAAGAACACCCACCACAGCAAGATTTGGCATAGGAAGATGGAGAAGCCAGCCCTCATGAGAGAGCGGCAGAACGAGAGGTCGAGGATGATAACTATATGCCTCCCTCCGAAGACGAGGCAAGCCTCGATGATGACGAATTCGTCGTACCATCAGACCCCGCCAAACAAGAGCGTTTCAAACACAGGCTTTTAGCCACGGCAAGCAGCCTCAAGAAAAAGCAGCAACATCTTAGAGTTGACCAAGATTTGCTAGCTGACAGATGGACTGAGGTCCTTGCAGCCGAAGAGTATGAACTCGAATGCCCCTCCAAGAGTTACCCAAAGCGCAGGCCGCTACCCGGATCAGAGGAGGAAGCACCTACATTACCAGCTCACGACATGGCAGACCGGACACCTCGCGGCCGCGACAGAGAGGCCTCTCGGCCCTCAACAGAAGCCATGCCCCAACGCCGCTCAACTAAGGCACGGGAAAATGCGCCAGACCTGCGAGACGTACTGGAGGATAAGGCAAGACAAACAAGATCGATCTACGGATCGCAGGCGCCCTACGGCACGTGACGATGATCTTCACTCCGGATACAACAAATCTGGCCGGGCCGAACACAACAGACATAGCTCTTCCGAGTTGCATCATGATATAGCCTAGTACAGAGGCGCTGCACACCCGCTATGCTTCATGGATGAAGTAATGGATCATAAAATCCCAGAGGGTTTCAAACCCGTAAATATCAAATCATACGATGGCACAACAGATCCGGCGGTATGGATCGAGGATTATCTTCTTCACATCCACATGGCACGCGGCGATGATCTACACGCCATCAAATACCTCCCGCTCAAACTTAAAGGACCGGCCCGACATTGGCTTAACAGCTTGCCAGCAGACTCAATCGGTTCTTGGGAGGACCTGGAAGCTGCATTCCTCGACAACTTCCAGGGCACTTACGTGCGACCACCGGATGCCGATGACTTAAGCCACATAATTCAGCAGCCAGAGGAATCGGCCAAGCAATTCTGGACACGGTTCCTAACAAAGAAAAATAAGATAGTCGACTGTCCGGACGTAGAGGCCCTAGCAGCCTTCAAGCATAACATCCGCGACGAGTGGCTTGCCCAGCACCTGGGACAGGAAAAGCCGAAATCTATGGCAGCCCTCATGACACTCATGACCCGCTTTTGCGTGGGAGAAGACAGCTGGCTAGCTCGCAGTAACAACTTATCAAAGAACCCTGGTAATTCGGATACCAAGGACAAAAGTGGCAGGACACGTTGGAATAAGCAAAAACGCCGCGTTAGCAGCGACAACAATGAAGAGACGGCAGTCAGTGCCGGATTCAGAGGCTATAAATCTGGTCAGCGGAAAAAGGCATTCAAAAAGAATACTCAGGGCCTGTCCAGTTTGGACCGAATACTCGACCGCTTGTGCCAGATACATGGCACCCCCGAAAGGCCAGCCAATCACACTAACAGGGATTGTTGGGTGTTCAAGCAGGCAGGCAAGTTAAGAGCCAAAAACAAAGACAAGGGGTTGCACAGCGACGACGAGGAGGAGCCCAGGCCGCCGAACAACAATGGACAGAAGGGCTTTCCCCCACAAGTGCGGACGGTGAACATGATATACGCAACCCACATTCCCAAGAGGGAGCGGAAGCGTGCGCTACGGGACATATACGCGTTGGAGCTAGTCGCCCCAAAGTTCAACCCATGGTCCTCCTGCCCGATCACTTTTGATCGAAGGGACCATCCCACTAGCATCCGTCATGGCAGCTTCGCCACATTGGTTCTCAACCCCATCATCGACGGATTTCATCTCACAAGAGTCCTCATGGATGGCGGCAGTAGCCTGAACCTGCTTTACCAGGATACAGTGCGGAAAATGGGCATAGATCCCTCAAGGATTAAGCCCACAAAAACGACCTTTAAAGGTGTTATACCAGGTGTAGAAGCCAATTGTACAGGCTCAGTAACACTTGACGTGGTCTTCGGATCCCCGGACAATTTCCGAAGCGAAGAGTTAATCTTCGATATAGTCCCGTTTCGCAGTGGCTATCACGCCCTGCTCGGACGAACCGCATTCGCAAAGTTCAATGCGGTGCCGCACTACGCATATCTCAAGCTCAAGATGCCAGGCCCTCAAGGAGTAATCACGGTCAATGAAAACACCGAACGCTCCCTCCGTACGGAGGAGCACACGGTGGCTCTCGCAGCGGAAGTACAAAGTAGCCTTCTTAGGCAATTCTCCAGTCCGGCCGTTAAAAAGCCAGACACTGCCAAGCGTGCCCGGAGTAACCCACAGCAGGACCGCCTGGCATGCTCTGAGCAAGCGTAGCAATGCGGCCCCAACCCCAGCTCTCGCGACATAGCGAAACCAGTGCCTCGCATACATAACTACGCCCTTGAAATACCATGGGCACAGGGGAAGGGGCACAATAACGGCATGCCAAAAATATGGCTTAAAACGTACAAGGGGCTGCAGGAGTCTTTTTTTAATTTTTTCTTACTTTTAGGACTCCATACTTCGGACGACCTGTTCGGCAATTCGACTGCCGCACAAACGATGCAAGATCCAGGGAGGCAGACAAGACATGCCGCATTATGGAACTCCCAGGTGGTCTCTGTTACGAGCAGTATACCTATTTCGAATACAATTCCGCAGCCTGCCCCTGGTCAGGACATGTTAAATAGTCCAATATCTTTTTGCTTATCGCACTATTTGTATCGTTCGGCTTTGATAAATAGCCTCTCTATAAACAATGCATAGCTTTTTGTCTATTTTTTGCATTATCCTCTTTTCACATATATGTTTATTAAATGACATGATTGCACCCGTACACCATGGTACGGCAAACACGCCAGGGGCTTCAGTACCCCTCATTATGGTGTGAGAAGTCCGTACACTTTCACAAGTGCAGCACCCCGAACTTATAGCACTATATGCATCGGCTCCGAATCATGATTTGGGTTAATAGTTGGGTTTGCCCGGCTCCTATGTTTTGGTGCCTTATGTTCCGCTATATCGGCTAAGTAGCACTAGGAGAACCACTGCGATTGTGCCCCGGTTCAGCTGGGTTAAGCACCTCAGTGGAGAAAGCTAAAACTGACTGTCATGATGAGGCGAGAGACCGGTCGCTGTTCGAGCGGTTTTTCGAGTCCCTAAAGACTTATGTCGCTTCGAGCGAGGAGCCGGCTTTGTCCGGCCAAGGCGTGGATAGCGCCCCGAACTCGGTCTTCCGAACTAGGGGCTTCGCCGAATTTAAAATTATAGAGTTCTATGGCTAAGTGATAGTGTTCAAGCATTATAGTCCGATTGCCTGGTTCGTTGTGCTGAGCGCCTCCCTCGAAGGACCCAACTATGGGAAAAAGAGCGCTCAGGTTTATCCCGAACACCCCAACACTAGTGGCATGGGGGCAGAAGACGACGACTGGCCATCTCTCAATTATTTGATAAACGGTCGCACAGAAAGTAATATTTTAAATTCAATAAGCATTGCTTAGCGCATATGAACAAGTTTTCAGCGGATAAACACGAGCGAGTTCATTCAAAAATCACATCCTTGGCACATTCATCCGCCACAAGGCGGGCACCTGTAAGAACATCCTTGTAGTAGTTCTCGAGCTTGCGATGCTCCTTCCCCGGCGGCGGCCCGTCCTTCACAAGCTTCTCACCGTCCAGCTTACCCCAGTGCACCTTTGCATGGGCAAGGGCCCGACGGGCACCTTCGATGCAGACGGAGCGCTTGATGACCTCGAGCCTCGGATAGGCCTCCACCAGCCGCCACAACAGCCCAAAATAGCTCCCAGGCAGGGCCTCTCCGGGGACAGCCGAACTATGAAGCCCTTCATGGCCTGTTCGGCCGCCTTGTGGAGCTCGACCAGCTGTTTCAGCTGGTCGCTCAAGGGCACAAGGTATCTGGCCTCAGAATACTGAGACCAGAACACCTTCTCCGTCGAGCTGCCCTCTTCAGCTTGGTAGAATGTGGTGGCGTTGGATACGCTGCGGGGAAGATCTGCGAATGCCCCTGGAGAGCTCCGGATTCGGGTAAGTAACAAGTAGTTTACTTTTATATTTCTACTTTGCATAAAGAATGCCTTACCCGCTGCTATCTTCCTCATCTCCTCCAACTCTTGGAGGGCCTTTTGGGCTTCGGCCTTGGCAGACTTGGCAGTCTCAAGGGCCGTTGCGAGCTGGGATGCTTGCATCTTTGACTCAAGCCCCAAACTCTCATGTTTTTTCATGAGAGCCTGAAGCTCTTGCTGAACCTCGCCGACCTGAGCCCCAAGTCTGTCTCGCTCGGTGCGCTCCGCGGCCGTTTTCTTTTTGGCCTCAGACGGCGCCTGCTTGAGGGTCGCCACCTCAGTCGTGGCCCCTACAATAAGCAGTACAATCATGTTATCTTTTTGCAATCACGCCTTTTTATAGGCACTTTTTATGTAAGGTATTTCTTACCCTCTTTCTCCTCGAGCCGCCGCTTGGCAAGGCCGAGCTCTTGCTCGGTCCGCTCAAGGTCCTGCTTCAGGACACCCACCTCCGCAGTCAGTGCGGCGGTGGATAGCAGCGAAGCCTGCATACGCATATTGACTCTTTTTTGTTAGACTGCTGTGATATTTAATAGATCCTCTATTCGGCTTTTCTTTCCGAACGCCAAACAGAGCATCAGGGGCTACTGTCTATGCGGTAATATTTTTACTTACCTCGAAGCCTGTTAGAAGGCTAGTGCAAGCTTCAGTCAGTCCGCTCTTGACGGACTGAACCTTCTGGATCACCGTACTCATAATAGTACGGTGCCCCTCGTCGATGGAGGCGCCGTCAAGCACCTCCAGCAGATTGTCCGGCACCTCCGGTTGGACAGAGGCCACCGGCTCAGAAGTCTTGCTCCTCTTGGAAGGAGTTCGCCTACCGCGGTCCGGAACTGTGGAAGATTCCGACGCGGTGCCCGGCACAAAGCCGGACTTGGAGCCCTGGGGGGCCTTATCCCCTTCACTCCTGGAGTCCGGGAGGTTGCCTTGCGGCTCCTCCGGGACCACCTCCTCCTGCCCCGGAGCTTGTCGTGATGCCACTTCAGCGTCATCTGCAGTGCAGGGGGAGACAGCGGGCGGAACTGAGTTCACCTCCGATGAGTCCAGGGAGCCGCCCGACGATTCGTTGAATTCGGCTTGGGGCGGGCTGCATAATTACGTTCGACATTAGGGAAAGCTGTGCAACAAAGGAACATCATGAGTTACTCTGATATCCGAACTTACGACTTCGCCGGACGCTTGGCCCTGTTTGGCCACTCCTCTCCGCCCTCTTCGGCGTCAGGGGAGTAGTCCGGCGGAGGGGTCTTCCTTTTCCTAGACCCCTCGGCCTCCCTCGTTGGGGCGACCTTCCTCTTCTCTCCTCCCTCCGCTGGGGGGGAGAGTTTTCTTCTTCCTCCTCCTCGTTTTCACGGGAAGAGGGCGTCTCGGACTCGTCGGATGATGAGTCCGACACCACCACGTTACGGGCACTCTTTCGAGTCCCCGTGGTCTTCTTCTTCTTGGCCTTCTTCTCCGGCACCACATAAGGCGCCGGAACCAGCAGCTTCACTAGTAGAGCTGGGGCTGGGTCTTCGGGCAGCGGAGCCGGACAGTTAATCGGTCCGGATATCGCTCGCCAAGCCTGTTAAAGGTAAGGGAGTTTAGATCCCGCATAGAGTTAAACTATGAAAAAAGCTTAACATCCTGTAAAAGGTGAAGATAGCTTACCTCGCTAGCGTGACGCTACGAGCTGTATCCGCGGTCCTCGGAAGTGGATGCGGGAGCCTCGGCACCCTTGAATAGCACCTTCCAGGCATCTTCGTACATCGTGTCGAAGAGCCTGCTAAGGGTTTGGTGCTGCGCCGGGTCGAACTCCCATAGATTAAAATCCCGTTGTTGGCACGGGAGGATCCGGCAGATGAGCATAACCTGGATTACATTAACAAGCCGGATTGGCTTGTTCACCAGGGACTGGATGCATGTTTGCAATCCGATCACCTCTTTTTCGTCACCCCACGACAGGCCCGTCTCTTTCCAGGACATAAGTCGCGTGGGGGGTCTGGATCGAAACTCGGGGGCTGCGATCCGGTTCGGATCGCGTGGCTCGGTGATGTAAAACCACCCGGATTGCCACCCCTTTAGGGTCTCCACAAAAGAGCCCTTGAACCATAGGATGTTGGCCATCTTGCCCGCCATGGCGCCTCCGCACTCTGCCTGGCTGCCGCGCACCACCTTTGGCTTGACGTTGAAGGTCTTGAGCCAGAGGCCGAAATGAGGGCGGACGCGGAGGAAAGCCTCACACACGATGATAAACACCGAGATGTTGAGGATGAAGTTCGGGGCCAGATCGTGGAAATCCAGGCCGTAGTAGAACATGAGCCCTCGGACAAATGGGTGGAGTGGAAAACCCAGTCCGCGGAGGAAGTGGGGAAGAAATACTACCCTCTCATGGGGCCTTGGGGTGGGGAGAAGCTGCCCCTTTTCGGGAAGCTGGTGCGCGATGTCCTTAGACAGGTATCCAGCCTTCCTTAGCTTCTTGACTTGGCCCTCCGTAGCGGAGGAGACCATCCACTTGCCTCCCGCTCCGGACATTGCTGGAGAAGGTTGAGGTGGGAAGTGCGGGCTTGGGCACTGGAGCTCGAGTGCGTAGGAGATGGATAGGCAAAGGAGGAAAAAGGCGTAGGTAAAAAGGTGGATCCTTATCCCCTTATATGGGCGGATGCGGTTGTGCGTCCCCACCAGCCTAGTAAAACTCGCTTGCCTCCCAAGCTCCGTGATAAATGGCAAGGTTGGGTTACCCACGTCCGTATTGATGAGAATCCCATAAAGGGGGTACACGATCTCTGCTTTGACAAGACATGCCAAGGAAACCGCCTCGCAAAACATGCTGAAGTGGAAAAGTAAAAACGATTCGAGTAAAGGACTTGGCCGTAGTGTGATGACGCACTGCGGGATACATCAGCAGATTTGATTTGTGTTTATATTATTCTCTCTATGGCAATATGTGGACACTTATTTTGCAGAGCCGGACACTACTCTTGGTGTCTACAATCTTCTATAAAGGACTTGGAGGAGGAACCCGCCTTGCAATGCCGAAGACAATCTGCGCGCCGGACTCGTCATCATTGAAGCCTGGTTCAGGGGCTACTGAGGGAGTCCTAGATTAGGGGGTGTTCGGGTAGCCGGACTATACCTTCAGTCGGACTCCAGGACTATGAAGATACAAGATTGAAGACTTCGTCCCGTGTCCGGATGGGACTTTCCTTGGCGTGGAAGGCAAGCTTGGCGATGCGGATATTCAAGATCTCCTACCATTGTAACCGACTCTGTGTAACCCTAACCCTATCCGGTGTCTATATAAACCGGAGGGTTGTAGTCCGTAGGACATCAACTCCATATACAACAATCATACCATAGGCTAGCTTCTAGGGTTTAGCCTCCTTGATCTCGTGGTAGATCTACTCTTGTACTACTCATATCATCAATATTAATCAAGTAGGAGTAGGGTATTACCTCCATCAAGAGGGCCTGAACCTGGGTAAAAACATTGTGTCCCTTGTCTCCTGTTACCATCCGGCCTTGACGCACAGTTCGGGACCCCCTACCCGAGATCCGCCAGTTTTGACACCGACACTTGCTTTGCATATACAATGCCTTACCCGCCGCTATCTTCTTCATCGCATCAATCTCCTGGAGAGCCTTTTGGGCTTCAGCCTTGGCACTCTTTGCACTCTCAAGGGCCGCGGCAAGCTCGGACTCTTGCGTCTTCAAGTCAAGCTCCAACGCCTCATGCTTCGTCATGAGAGCGTGGAGCTCTTGCTGCACCTCGCCCACCCGTGCCTCTTGTTTTTCCCGCTCGGTGCGCTCCTGGGCCACTTTGTTTTCAGCCTTGGATAGCGCTTGCTTCAGGGTCGCCACCTCGGTCGTGGCCCCTGGCAAATTTACAATGATCCTGTCATTTTGCAATCGCATTCTTTTTATATATATCCATAGACTAGGTACTGCTTACCTTTGTTCTCCTCGAGCTGCCTCTTGGCAAGGCCGAGCTCCTTATTGGACCCTTTGAGGTCCTGCTTCAGTGCGGTGACCTCTGCAGTCAGTGCGGCAGAGGCCAGCAGCGAAGCCTGCATACGCATATAGACATACTTCTATTAGACTCCTGCGATATTGTTTGATCCTCTATTCGGCTTTTCTTTGTGAACACCGAACAGAGCATCAGGGGCTACTGTCTATGGGAAATATTTTTCCTATATTTCAAATACTTACCTCAAAGCCTATTAGAAGGCTGGCACAGGCTTCAGTCAGTCCGCTCTTGGCGGACTGAACCTTCTGGATCACCGCACTCATAGTAGTGTGGTGCTCTTCGTCGATGGAAGCGCTGTGAAGCGCTCCCAGCAGATTGTCCGGTGCCCCTAGATGGGCAGAGGTCATCGGCACAGGCGTCTTGCCCCTTTTGGAAGGGGGCCGCCTGCCCGAGTCCGGAACCACTGGGGGTTCCGACGCAGTGTTCGGCTGAGGGCCGAACTCGGAGCCCTCGGGAGCCTTACTCCCTCTGCTCCTGGAGTCCGGAAGGTCGCCTTGAGGCACCTCCGGGATTGTCTCCCCTCGACCCGGTGCCTCTTGAGACAATACCTCAGCATTGTCCGTAGGGCAAGGGGAGGTGGCGGTCGGAAGTGGATCGATATCCATATCTGACGAGTCCAAGGAGCCGCCCTACGAAGATACGTCGATACGGGCTTGGGGCGGTCTGCATAATCATATTCGGCGTTAGGGGAAGCAGTGCGACAAAGGTATGCTATGAGTTACTCTGGTATCCGAATACTTACGACTTCGCCAGGGGCTTGGCCCTGAGCAGCCACTCGTCTTCGTCTTTGGCGGCGGTGGTGGAGTAGTCCGGAAGGAGGGTTCTCCCCTTCTTGGACCCTTCGGCCCCCCCGGTCGGGGCGGCCTTCCTTTTCTTGTCTCCCCCGACTGAAGGGGGAGCATCTTCATCTTCCTCCTCGTCTTCGGGGGAGGAGTGTGTCGCGGAGTTATCAGACGATGAGTCCGATAACACTTGGTGTCGGGAACTCTTTCGAGTTCCCTTGACCTTCTTGGTCTTCTCTGGCACCTTGTAAGGAGCTGGAGTCAGCATCTCCGTCAGGAGAGCGTTCGCAGTGTCTTCAGGCAGCGGGGCCGGATAGTTAATATGCCCCGACGTCTCCACCCAGTCCTGTCAAAGGCATGGAGCTCAGACCCCGCACATGGTTAAGCTAGGGGGAATAAATATCCTACCGGATGTATAGAACTCACCGAATGCGCTAGGCGCTTCGCGCTTAGCCCGCGGTCCTCGGTGAGAGAGGGAGGGACCTCGGCGCCCTTGAATAGCACCCTCCAAACGTCCTTGTGCGTCGTGTCGAAGAACTCGCTCAGAGTCTGGTGCTGGGCCGGGTCAAACTCCCACAAGTTGAAATCCCATTGTTGACACGGGAGGATCCGGCGGATGAGCATAACCTGGACTATGTTGACAAGCTTGAGCTTCTTGGTTGCCATATTCCGGATACATTTCTGGAGTCTGTCCAGCTCCACCGATGAACCCCAGGATAGGCCCTTCTCTTTCCAGGAGGTGACCCGCGTGGGGATTCCGGATCGAAACTCGGGGGCCGCCACCCAGTTGGTGTCGCGCGGCTTGGTGATGTAGAACCACGCCGATTGCCACCCCTTTATGGTCTCCACGAAGGAGCCTTCAAGCCATATAACATTGGGCATCTTGCCCACCATGGCTCTGCCGCATTCTGCTTGTTAGCCTCCCACCACCTTCGGCTTGATATTGAAGGTCTTCAGCCACAGGCCGAAGTGGGGTTGGATGCGGAGGAAAGCCTCACACACGATGATGAACGCCGAAATGTTGAGGATGAAGTTCGGGGCAAGATCATGAAAGTCCAGCCCGTAGTAGAACATAAGACCACGGATGAATGGATGGAGGGGAAACCCTAGTCCGCAGAGGAAGTGGTGGAGGAAAACTACCCTCTCGTGAGGTTCTGGGGTAGGAACAATCTGCCCCGCAGCGGGCAGCCGATGCGCAACATTCGCGGCTAAGTATCCGGCTCCGCGCAGCTTCTTGATGTGTCCCTCCGTAACGGAGGAAGCCATCCATTTGCCTCCCGCTCCGGACATGTCTGGAGAAGGTTGAGGGGAAGGATGTGGACTTGGGCGTTGGAGCTCGAGCGTGCAAGAATGGATGAGCAAGGAGGAAGAAGGCGTGGGTAGAAAAAGGATAAACCTTATCCCTTTATAAGGGCGGTCGAAACTATGCGCCCCCCACTAGCCTGGTAAAACTCGCTTATCCTCCAAGCGCCGTAATTGATGGCGCGGTTGGGTTACCCATGCCCGTATTGATGAGAATCCCATAATAAGGGGGACACGATCTCTGCTTTGACAAGACGTGTCAAGAAACTGCCTCACGTTATGTGCGGGGCTAGTTAAAGGAAACGGTTCGAATAATCACCATGCCATGGCATAATGTTATGTTGCCAAAACATGTCAGTGGATTAGATTTGTGGAAATATTATTCTCTCTACGGTGGTATGTGGAACTTATTTTGCAGGGTCGGACACTATCCTTGTATTCAAATTATTCCGTGGTGTATTCGGAGGAGGAACCCGCCTTGCAATGTCGAAGACAACACTGCGCGCCGGACTCATCGTCATTGAAGCCTGGTTCAGGGGCTACTGAGGGAATCCTGGATTAGGGGGTCTCCGAACAGCTGGACTATATCCTTTGGCCGGACTGTTGGACTATGAAGATACAAGATTGAAGACTTCATCTCGTGTCCGGATAGGACTCTACTTGGCGTGGAAGGCAAGCTAGGCAATACGGATATGTATATCTCCTCCTTTGTAACCGACCTTGTGTAACCCTAGCCCCCTCCGGTGTCTATATAAACCGGAGGGTTTTAGTCCGTAGGACGACATACAATCATACCATAGGCTAGCTTCTAGGGTTTAGCTCTCCGATCTCGTGGTAGATCAACTCTTGTAATACTCATATCATCAAGAATAAATCAACCAGGACGTAGGGTTTTACCTCCATCAAGAGGGCCCAAACCTGGGTAAAACATCGTGTTCCCTGCCTCCTGTTACCATCCGCCTTAGACACACAGTTCGGGACCCCCTACCCGAGATCCGCCGGTTTTGACACCGACAAACATCTTTTTGCAAGAGATTAGTAAGAGGCCTAGAAATTTTAGAGAAGCCTTTAATAAACCCTCTATGCAAACCAGCATGACCAAGGAAGCTTCTTATACCTTTAATATCTTTAGGACATGGCATTTTCTCAATTGCATCGACTATAGCTTTGTCTACTTCAATATCTCATTCAAAGATTTTATGACCCAAGACAATACCTTCATTCACCATAAAGTGGCACTTCTTCCAATTCAAGACAAGATTAGTTTGTTCACATCTCTACGCTTAAGCAATCATCAAAAGAAGTCCCATAAACAGAGAAATCGTCCATGAAAACCTCAACAATCTTTTCACAAAAATCAGAGAATATATCAGTCATACATCTTTGAAAGGTAGTAGGTGCATTACATAAACCAAAAGGCATACGTCTATAAGCATAAGTTCCAAAAGGACAAATAAAAGTAGTTTTCTCTTGATCTTCTTGTGACATGGGTATTTGAGAGAAACCAGAATAATCATCAAGAAAGCAGAAGTGTGTGTGATTAGATAGTCTTTCTAACATTTGATCTATAAAAGGCAAGGTGTAATGATCTTTTCTAGTAGCTTTGTTTAATTTCCTAAAATCAATTACCATCCTATAACTAGTTACAATTCTTTGTGGAATGAGTTCATTTTTATCATTAGGAACAACGGTAATGACTCCTTTCTTAGGAACACAATGAACATGACTTACCCATATACTATCAGTTATGGGATAAATTATACCTGCTTCCAGAAGCTTTAATATTTCAGTTCTTACCACATCCTTCATCTTAGGATTTAACCGTGATTGGTGATCAACAACTGGTTTAGCATCAGGTTCTGTATTAATCTTGTGCTGACATAGAGAGGGACTAGTGCCCTTAAGATCATCAATAGTATATACAATAGTGGCGCGGTGCTTCTTCAAAGTTTTTAGTAACATTCTTTCTTCATGCTCTGAAAGGTTAGCACTAATAATAATATGATATATCTTCTTTTCATCAAGATAAGCATATTTCAATGTATTAGGTAATTGTTTCAATTCAAACACAGGATCACTTATAGGTGGAGGAGGACCTCCAAGAGTTTCAACATGCAAATTATGTTTAAGGATAGGTGGTTGATCAAAGAAAATCTTCTATTTCATTTCTTTCATTCACGTGCATATCATTTTCATGGTTTAGCAAATATTGTTCTAACGGATCAGTAGGAGGTACGACAATAGAAGCAAGACCAATAATTTCATCTTTACTAGGCAATTCTTTATCATGAGGTTGTCTACGGAATTTCGAGAAATGAAACTTATGAGATACATCGCCAAAGTTAACATTGGCAGTTTCTTTAGTGCAATCAATCTTAGCATTAACGGTGTTCAAGAAGGGTCTACCAAATATAATGGGATAGAAATCATCTTGTGGAGAACCAAGGACTAGAAAAACAGTAGGGTATTTTATTTTTCCACACAAGAATTCAACATCTCTAACAATCCCAAGTGGTGAAATAGTATCTCTATTCGCAAGTTTAATAGTAATATCAATGTCCTCTATCTCAACAGGTGCAATACCGTTCATAATCTCTTGATATAAGGTAAATGGAATAGCACTCACACTAGCACCCAAGTCACATAAACCATGATAACAATGATCTCCTATTTTAACTTGGACAACAGGCATGCCAACGACATGTTTATTCTTATCTTTAGGGTCGGGATTAGCAATTCTAGCGGCTTCACCACAGAAGTAAATAACATGCCCATGTATATTATCAACCAAGAGATCTTTAACCATAGCAACATTAGGTTCAACTTTAATTTGTTCAGAGGGTCTAGGTGCTCTAATATTACTTTTGTTAACCATAGTTGAAACTTTAGCATGTTCCTTTATCCTAATAGGAAAAGGTGGTTTCTCAATATAAGCGGTAGGCACAACTGGATCAACATTGTAAATGATAGTCTCATCTTTAATTATAACGGGTTCCTCAATCTTTTATTCAATAGGGGGTGATATTTAAACCACTTCTCCTTAGGGATATCAATATGAGTAGAAAATGATTCACAAAAGGAAGCTACTATCTCAGAGTCAAGTCCATATTTAGTGCTAAACTTATGAAAAGCATCAGTATCCATAAAAGATTTAACACAATTGATCTCAAGTATTATACCTGACTCATTACCTTTTTCGAGTTCCCAATCTTCAGAGTTGCATTTAATTCTTTCTAGAAGATCCCATCTGAACTCAATAGTCTTCTTCATAAAAGAACGAGTACACGAAGTATCGAGCATGGATTGATCATATGAGAAAGCCGAGCATAAAAATTATGTAAGATAATTTATCTTGAGAGCTCATGATTGGGGCATGTGTACATCATGTACGTAAGACTCCCCCAAGCTTGAGCGATACTTTCATCTTCACAAGGCCAAAAATTATATATATAATTCCGATCACGATGAACCAGATGCATAGGATAAAACTTTCGATCAAATTCCAATCTCAATCGATTCCAATCCCACATTCCAATATCATCACATAGCCTATACCATGTCAATGCCTTTCCCTTAGAAGATAAAGGGATAACCTTCTTCTTAACTTCATCTCTGGGTAGACCTGCAAGCTTAAATAATCCACAAACTTCATCCACATAGATTAGATGCATATCAGGATTTATTATTCCATCTCCTGCATAAGGTTTAGCTAGCAGTTTCTCTATCATACCCGAAGAAATCTCATAATAAATATTTTCAGTAGGTGCAGTAGGTTGAGGAGCAACTCTTTATGCTTCCCGTCGAGGTGAAGATACCCCAAACAAACCCCTCAAAGGATTGTTTTTCCATAGTAAGAAGTAACGGTAAATTTTAGCACGTAATATAAATATGTTTCCTTACCAATTTCCACTCACCAAAGGCGCTTCACTCTCTGGCAGCGGCGCTAGAAAAGAGTCTTCATGACCCACAAGTATAGCACACCAATCGTAGTCCTTTCGATAAGTAAGAGTGTCGAACCCAACGAGGAGCAGAAGGAAATGACAAGCAGTTTTCAGCAAGGTATTTTCTGCAAGCACTAGAATTATCAGTAACGAGTAGTTTGATAGCAAGATAATTTACAACAAGCAATAAGTAGTAATGATAACAAAAGTACAGCATGGTATCCCAATCCTTTTTTGTAGCAAAGGACAGGCCGAAACAGTCTCTTATAATAAGCAAAGCGTTCTTGAGGACACACGGGAATTTCATCTAGTCACTTTCATCATGTTTGTTTGATTCGCGTTCGCTACTTTGATAATTGGATATGTGGGTGCACAGGTGCTTGGGTGTTGTTCTTACTTGAACAAAACTTCCACTTATGATTAACCCCTCTTGCAATCATCCATAACTACAAAAGAAGAATTAAGATAAATCTAACCGTAGCATTAAACATATGGATCCATATCAGCCCCTTACGGAATAGCGCATAAACTAGGGTTTAAGCTTCTGTCACTCTAGCAACCCACCATCTAACTACTACTCCACAATGTATTCCCTTAGGTCCAAATATGGTGAAGTGTCATGTAGTTGATGTTCACATAACACCACTAAGGGAAACAACAACATACATATCATCAAAATATCAAACATATACCAAATTCACATGATTACTTATGACAAGACTTCTCCCATGTCCTCAAGAACAAAAGTAACTACTCACGAATCATATTGATTTCCAATATCAGAGGGGTATTGAATAGCATAATGGATCTGAACATTTAATCTTCCACCAAATAAACCAATAACATCAACTACAAGATGTAATCAACACTACTAGCAACCTACAGGTACCAATCTGAGGTTTTGATACAAATATTGAATACAAGAGATGAACTAGGGTTTGAGATGAGATGGTGTTGGTGAAGATGTTGATGAAGATTGGTCCTCCCGCGATGAGAGGGTTGTTGGTGATGACGATGGTTTCGGTTTCCCCCTCCCGGAGGGATGTTTCCCCAGCAGAATCGCTCCACCAGAGAGCAAAAGTTTCTTGCCAAGTTCTGCCTCGAATAGCGGCACTCCATCCTGAAAGTCCTCTCTTTATTTTTCTTTCTAGGGAAAATGGGCTTATATACCATAAGATGGGCACCGGAGGCTGGCCAGGGGCCCCATGAGCCACCAGGGGGCGCCCTGGTGCCTCGTGGGTACCTGGGTGGCCCCCTCTGATATTTTTCTTCTAGTATTTTATATTTTTTCCAAAATAATTATCCGTGAAATTTCAGCTCATTTGGAGATGTGCAGAATAGGTATCTTTGACATAGCTTTTTCAGGTCCAGAATTCCAGCTGCCGGCAATCTCCCTCTTCATGTAGATCTTGCAAATTAAGAGAGAAAGGGCATTCGAATTGCTCCAAAAAGTGTTATATTTATTAAAAACATTATAAAATAACAGTAGGAAAACATGATGCAAAATGGACGTATCAATGAGCCACCACCGAAATCTTTCCTGCTCGTATGGATCCTTAGGGACAATGAAATCCTCGGGTTTGAGGCTGACATCTTCCTCGGATTTGGGGAGGTAATTACTATCCACCCTGTCCTTGGGATCTTCGGGGTCCTCATTATCGGACCTCCTTGTAGGGTCGTTAACCTGGCCAGGTGTGGCATTATTGTCGTTGCCTTGGTGCTCAGCATTATCTAGAGTGTTGCCATCATTGGTAGCATTGGTGTTATTGGAATGGCTCTCCTTGCCTCTACTAGTGCCCTTTGGCTGCCTCCGAGGACGTCGACGTTTGGGAGGATCTTTCTTCTCCTTGTCTTCTTTGGGAGGTGATGACCATGTACACCTCGTATGTAGAGGTTATTTCTGCTACCTCTTGAGCATTGCGTTGGATTTCCCCGAAGAGGAGAGGATGGTGCAGCAAAGTAGCGTAAGTATTTCCCTCAGTTTTTGAGAACCAAGGTATCAATCCAGTAGGAGGCTACGCACGAGTCCCTCGTACCTACACAAAAACAATAGATCAACGCAACCAACGCGCTTAGGGGTTGTCAATCCCTTCACGGTCACTTACGAAAGTGAGATCTGATAGAGATGATAAATAATATTTTTGGTATTTTTGGTATATAGATGCAAAGTAAAAAAGTAAAAGCAAAGAAATAATAAAGTGATGAAGATTTATATGATGAGAAAGAGACCCGGGGGCCATAGGTTTCACTAGTGGCTTCTCTCAAGAGCATAAGTATTCTACGGTGGGTGAACAAATTACTGTTGAGCAATTGATAGAATTGAGCATAGTTATGAGAATATCTAGGTATGATCATGTATATAGGCATCACGTCCGAGACAAGTAGACCGACTCCTGCCTGCATCTACTACTATTACTCCACTCATCGACCGCTATCCAACATGCATCTAGAGTATTAAGTTAAAAACAGAGTAACACCTTAAGCAAGATAACATGATGTAGAGGGATAGTTTCATGCAATATGATAAAACCCCATCTTGTTATCATCGATGGAAACGATACAATACGTGCCTTGCTGCCCCTTCTATCACCAGGAAAGGACACCGCAAGATCAAACCCAAAGCTAAGCACTTCTCCCATGGCAAGAACAACCAATCTAGTAGGCCAAACCAAACTGATAATTCGAAGATACTTGCAAAGATAAACAATCATACATAAAAGAATTCAGAGAAGATTCAAATATTATTCATAGATAGACTTGATCATAAACCCACAATTCATCGGTCTCAACAAACACACCGCAAAAAGAAGATTACATCGAATAGATCTCCACGAGAGAGGGGGAGAACATTGTATTGAGATCCAAAAAGAGAGAAGAAGCCGCAAATAATGTTATCCCCCTCTCTCGTGGAGATCTATTCGATGTAATCTTCTTTTTGCGGTGTGTTTGTTGAGACTGATGAATTGTGGGTTTATGATCAAGTCTATCTATGAATAATATTTGAATCTTCTCTGAATTCTTTTATGTATGATTGGTTATCTTTGCAAGTCTCTTAGAATTATCAGTTTGGTTTGGCCTACTAGATTGGTTGTTCTTGCCATGGGAGAAGTGCTTAGCTTTGGGTTCGATCTTGCGGTGTCCTTTCCCAGTGACAGAAGGGGCAGCAAGGCACGTATTGTATCGTTGCCATCGAGGATGACAAGATGGGGTTTTTCTCATATTGCATGAAACTATCCCTCTACATCATGTCATCTTGCTTAAGGCGTTACTCTGTTTTTAACTTAATACTCTAGATGCATGCTGGATAGCGGTCGATGAGTGGAGTAATAGTAGTAGATGCAGGCAGGATTCGGTCTACTTGTCCCGGACGTGATGCCTATATACATGATCATACCTAGATATTCTCATAACTATGCTCAATTCTGTCAATTGCTCAACAGTAATTTGTTCACCCACCGTAGAATACTTATGCTCTTGAGAGAAGCCACTAGTGAAACCTATGGCCCCCGGGGCTCTTTCTCATCATATCAATCTCCATCACTTTATTATTGCTTTGCTTTTACTTTGCTTTTACTTTTTACTTTGCATCTCTATACCAAAAATACCAAAAATACCAAAAATATTATTTATCATCTCTATCAGATCTCACTTTCGTAAGTGACCGTGAAGGGATTGACAACCCCTAAGCGCGTTGGTTGCGTTGAGCTATTGTTTTTGTGTAGGTACGAGGGACTCGTGCGTAGCCTCCTACTGGATTGATACCTTGGTTCTCAAAAACTGAGGGAAATACTTATGCTACTTTGCTGCATCATCCTCTCCTCTTCGGGGAAATCCAACGCAGTGCTCAAGAGGTAGCAGGTTGCTCGACATCGGAGCACGCTTTGTCTCGCACTTAGAGTCCAATAATGAGGTTCTTTGGTTACTCGAGGTTGAAAGTGCTAGTTATCGACTAGAGGGGGGTGAATAGGCGATTTTTATGAAAGTCTTCAAAACACGGGGGCTTTGAAGACAAACAGTAGAAATGAACCTATTGATATGCAGCGGAAGGTAGACTACACTAGACAAGCCATAGTCAAGTAAGCAATGAAGTGAAAGCACGAAGACTATCAGTAGCTAGGTAGTATGGGTCATGATGGAAGATAGTATGAAGCCAAACAATAAGAGTCTTCACACAATGAAGTCAATCAGATCATGCAAGCAGGCAATGACTTCACAAAGGCAAACTGTAAGTAAAGAGAGGTAAAGGATAGAACCAGTTGCTTGGTGAGGACAAGGATTTGTTGGACCAGTTCCAGTTGCTGTAACAACTGTACATCTAGTTAGGGAGGCTGAGATTCAACTCAGAAGACCGCATCTTCACCTTATTCCCCTTGAGCTAAGGACACACAGTCCTTGCCCAATCACTCTGGTAAGACTTCATGGTAGACTTCCAAACCTTCATAGACTTCATTCACCGGCAATACACAATGACTCTTGGATGCTCAGAACGCGACGCCTAAACGGGTGGAGGATTCACAGTCCTCAAGTGTAACAAGTCTTCAGGTAACGCAGACAGAAAGACTTCAGTGATGCCTAACACTCTTCGGCTCTGGGTGTTTAGGGCTTTGTCCTCGCAAGGATTTCTCTCTCAAATGCTTCGGAGGTGGGTTGCTCTCAAACGACAAAAGTTGTGCACTAACTTTGAGTAGCCACCAATTTATGGTGTAAGGGTGGGCTATTTATAGCTAGGAGGCAACCCGACCTGATTTGTCCAAAATGACCCTGGGTCACTAAGGAACTGACACGTGTCCAATGGTCAGATTTCAAACACACGCGGCAGCTTGACTTGGGCTACAAGTAAAGCTTACTCATCCAACTCTGGATAAGATTTTCTCTCATTGTCTTCACTCAAAGACATAGGATTTGGTTGAGTTCACTTTAGTCATTCTGACTTTGTTCACTTGGACCCCACTTAACAATACGGTGGTTCCTATGACTCAACAAAGAAGAAAAGGAAACTAAGAAACAACTATGTCTTCATACTCCATAGTCTTCATATGATGTCTTCTCATGTCATAGTCTTCCATGTGAATCTCTTCACAGACCACCATTGTCTTCAATGTCTTCACACATTTTAAGGGGTCATCTCTGGTAGGTAAACCAAATCAATGAGGGACTACTACCTGTGTTATCCTGCAATTCTCACAAACACATTAGTCCCTGAACCAGGTTTGTCGTCAATACTCCAAAACCAACTAGGGGTGGCACTAGATGCACTTACAATCTCCCCCTTTTTGGTGATTGATAACAAACTGGTTGAAGTTTTCAACGAGGATAAAATTATGTGAAAGTTTAAGGATTAAAGCATTATCTTCATAAGTGGCAAAAGGCTCCCCCTAAAGATGTGCATATAAGTAGTTTGATTTTGAATGCAAATGCACATGGCAGGTTTTACTTTGTGGAGATCCTCTTCAACTTATGAAGACAACTCATCATGCATATAAAGATATAGTGAAGATAATGACATGCATAATGAAAAATGGACGTCTGCGGAATGACTTCATGCGGAATTTATCATCGCATCACAAAGTAGCAGAAAAAGTAGCAGAAGACCATCAAGTTTAAGTGTTACAACCAAAAGAACCAAATGTATCAAAAGACGAGAGTTGTAAGCACTTGGCAAAGTATAGCAACCACCCATAAAGGACCCGCTTGAAGACTATCAACTCATATGCTTCTCCCCCTTTGGTTAGTAAGGACCAAAAAGGTTTGAAGACATAGAGTATCTACTCGTTCCCATCAGGAGTGGGTGCAGGAGCAGGGTCGACGTCGGAGTTCGGTGGTGTGGAGGGGCCTGGTGCAGTGTCGAATGCAGTGAAGCCATGGTTGGCGAACTGGCATCATCTTATTCATCAATGACTCTCGCAACAACAGTTGCAGCCGAAGATGAATACTCAGAGTCTTCAATGGAAGGAGTCTGACGCTAGCTTGCATTCTGGGGAGGCTTGGAATCAAATTTGAAGCCCTCTATGAAGCCTTCTTCGCGAAGATCGTCTTCAGAGCATAGTAGTGTGAGACTCTCCCAAGACCGCCGACAGGCTTCATGAGCTTTGAATGAGTTCTTGGTGGCAAGATTGCAGATGCGATTGACATCCCCCAAGATGCTCTGCATCTGACGCTTTAGCCAGTCATGGTGCCTATCCTATTTTTGATGAAAGGTCACAAGAAGCTCTCGGTCATTGAGTACACGAGATCGCTTCTGAGGCCTTTGAGAAATGGTGCTTTCAGGGCTTCAGTGTTTGCACGATGAGGTGCGCGTATATTTCCAGCCTGAGGATAGACTCGAGTTGCAGCAAGAACACCCTCCATTGGTTGCGAGAAGCTTTGGTGGTCAGCATTATGAAGATAAAGTGGCTCCTTGGTAGGCTTAGGGTAGATGGCTTCAACTGATAGATCAACCTCGGGCAAAAAGACAAGATGGTTGCACGTTGAGGGTTGATAGTCGACAGAAGAGTGAAGTTTGATTAAGCGCATCACCCATGGAGCATAAAACTTCAAGCCAAACAGATCAATTCCGGATGCAGCAAGCTGACTGATGAAGAAATCCTTGGAATTGAATCGGATGCCATTGACAATATAGAATACCAAAGTCTTCATGGCTCCTTCAAGTTTGGCTTCAGCTGAGTGTCCCTCGATGGGCCAGAGAGTATGCCTCAGAATATGATAGACTGTGCGGAGCAGGTACTCAAGGTCCTTGACGAAGAATTCCTTGGGATAATCATCATCTTGAGGTAATGGCTTTATCATGCTGAGCATCTGACTCATATTTGGTTTAGGCCGCTGGAAGATACTCTGCAGTTCATTTTGGTGTAGCTGACAACAAGGCCCATAGAGTTCACCTGGAGTGGGCAGGGAAGTAAGCTCAATAATGTCTTGAGCTTTGGCTTCATGGTGCACATCTCCTGACATCCACTCAAGGACCCATGTCTTCGGATCCCTGTTGTAGCCACAAATGTGAAGTGTGGCGTAGAACTGCAGCAGGAGCTCTTCATTCCAGTGTTCTTTGTCAGTGATGAACTGTAGAGGACCAACCTCCCTGAAGCAGTCAAGAGCTTCTTCGAGACAGGGCAGCCTAGCGATAGCTTCACAATCAAGACGCATGTGTTGAAAGATTCGCTCTTGATTGTATAGGATGCATGAGTAGTAGATGCGCTGCTAATAGCTCTAGAAGTGATCATAAGAGATCTTTGGCCTCGAGTATGGATTATTGGCGCTATCAAAGAAGGTGTTGTGGGCTCTGAAGTTGTTCACACTGAACGATCATGGGGAGGTTGCAACGCCTGGAAGCCTTGGCAGCATGGGCTTTGGCTTCTGAACCTGGGGCCTCTTCTCCACATGATAGTCATATTGAGGTCCAGGAGCAGTGGGAGGCACCATGACAAGCCATTTCATAGTGACCAGTTGTCCATGATCAAAGGCATGTTCAATTGTGTGAGGCCTAGGAGATGGAACAGTGGCTTCAGCATGCACAGTGGCTTCAGATTCCACATTGGCTTTGGACACCATATTAGCTTCAGGCGCCACACAGTCTTCAGCCATGACAGTGTCATTGGCTTCGGCATCAGTGTTTGTGGCTGCCTCGGTAGTTTCAACCTCCGTCTATTCAATGACAGGAGGGTCGGGCACAGACACATTCTCCTCGAGAATGACTTCTTTAGTGGCGGGGGTGTGGCAACTCTTTCTTCTTCTTGTCGTGGTTCTTGATTTTCTTCGGCTGATGCAGTCGGAATGTCTTCAGCAGCTTTAGCTTCAGACTCGAAGACATTCGTAGTGGGAGTGGCATCAGGAAACACTTCGCGTGCTACTGAGCTTTGTTGCACTTCTCCTTCTGGAATGCTCGACATGGTGACCTGTGGCCTAGGGCCTTTATGAAGCCTGCGGAATGCGGGCGACGCCTGTGGTGATGGAGTGGTATGCACCATGTAGTCGTCGTCAAGCACCGGAGTGGTGACTTGAGGTGTTGGAGTTCTGGGAGTTTCATCATGAATGGGGGTGTTTTGTTGGGGGCGATCAGCCCACGAATCATCCTGAGCAATTGGCGTCAGAGGATGACCAATGCTGATGAGTTCGTTGTTCGTAAGAACATGCGATGATACTGGTTGGTGCTCGAGTTGAGGAAGGACTTCATCATCTTCTACATTGTCTTCACGACCAATGTCTTCAGCTGTGATGGGGTCAACAGCTGGTACTTCTTCATTTTTAGGAGCCTCTGTGGTAGCAGGCTCGTGAATCAATAGATGACGCTCTTGGTTGGTGGAGGTAGGACGAGCAACAGAAATGGGCTCGACAACAAGAGGCTCAGAGGCCGTAGCATGCTCTTTCTTTGAAGACTTTTTCAGTTTCTTCTTTGATGGAGCATCATCGGAAACATTCTTGTGCTTGCGCTTCTTGGCTTCGGCTTCAGCTGCCCTTGTCTTTTTGAGTTCTGGAGCTGCCGTGGGGACCTTAAGCTTCGTGCCTGTCATGCTGGCAGGGAAGACAATGTGAGGTGCTTCCTGCCTTGATGCTTCAGGTTGGGCCGTAGCAGACCTCTTCTTCTGTTTGGCAGCCATTCTGGGGTCAATACCAGGACGCCCCAGAGCCTTGCGCTTCTCAGCCTCATTGTCAGCTTGAACGCATTTCTGTGCAAAGTACTTCATGCGCTCTCTTGAGCCTTTAGCTTCTTCACGCTTCTTGTGAAACTGTTCCTTGAGCTCATTCATCATCACCTTGAAGCTTTGAACTTCTGCCACGCTGAGCTTGGCCATGTTCTTCTTGAAGAGAGCCTTCACATAATCAATTTTGTTCTTCAGCTCGACAATCTTCTGAGCCAAGGCCAACTCATTAGCAATGGCTCTGTGGAAGGTGACAATGATATCAACTGGCAGCTGAAGATCATCAATGCTGAGGCTCGGGTCATCAAACCATTCGTCGATGAAGTGGTTCAGAATATCCACATCAAAGAGGGGTAGATCATTGAAGATCTCTGCCTCTTGCTTGCTCTTGATCAGCAGCTCAAGGGCATCATCACCAAGATCTTCGTCGCTTGATAGATCAATGGTTTTGTCTTCATTCCGCAGAATGACAGCTGGAGTAAGTTCATGCCCAGAAATCTTCATGGGCTTCTTCGCTTTCTTGGTTTTCTCGACCTTCTTGGAGACACGGGATAGATCCTTAGATTACACACTGGGTTCAGGAGGTGCAGTGGCCAATGGCTTCACATGCGAAGCTTTCGATGCGGCTGAGGGCTTTGAAGCCTTTGATTTATTCTGCTTTTGCGACTTAGGTGGAGCTGGTGCTTCATCAGAATCTGCGTCGTCAGCTGAGTGATCCACCATAGCCCCCTGTATAGCTATGTGAGTGATGAGGCCTTCAAGGTTGTAGAAGGGGCTGATTTCATTGGGATTGGCATCATGGGTGCCATCAGCCGTTCGAGCAGACGGACCAGGGTTGAAATTGAGTCAAAGGTCCTTCTTGTTCTTCTTAGCTAACTCTTTTGCAAAATGATAGTCGCGCTTGAAGAGATTGTCGTAACGACACCATAACAAAGATGATGGGTCGGCATTTTTGGGCTGTGGCCCTCGGACCATGCACGGATAGAAACCTTGATCTATGGCTTTAGGTTTTGACTTGGGTTGCAGGTTCTTGTACAGAATGTCACCCCACGGATGCTTGATGGCATTCTTTTCAGCATATTCGGCAGTGACAAAGTTATACTTGAACCACTGTTCTGCCCAATATCTTTGAATCCATTGGATTCGGGGCTTGCGCTCGTCATAGGTTTCTTCATGATATGTCTTGTACATTTCAAATAGACCAGGAGGTAGATCCTTAGCTGTATCCCCATGGTGATGCATGTCGCCCTTCCTTAAAGACTTGTCAGTGGCCATTGGATTCAGACTGAATGGCTTCAAGACTGTGGATGGCTTCCTCTTGCTGGTCAGATAGGAACTGGCTTCAGGAGAGTGGATCTGACGCTGCAAGAACTCTACAAATGAATGCAGACTATGAGAACCAAGGGATTCTCCCACGGACATGTACCTGTTGTCGGTGTCAAAACCGGCGGATCTCGGGTAGGGGGTCCCGAACTGTGCGTCTAAGGTCGATGGTAACAGGAGACAAGGGACACGATGTTTACCCAGGTTCGGGCCCTCTCTATGGAGGTAATACCCTACGTCCTACTTGATTGATATTGATGAATATGAGTGTTACAAGAGTTGATCTACCTCAAGATCGTAATGGGTAAACCCTAGAGGTCTAGCGAGTATGGCTATGATAATGAGTATCCTCTCCAGACTAAGTCCTCCGGTTTATATAGACACCGGGAGGATCTAGGGTTACACTAGGTGAGTTACAAAGAAGGGAATCTACATATCTGGTCGCCAAGCTTGCCTTCCAGGCCAAGGAGATTCCCATCCGTACACGGGTGCAGTCTTCGGTCTTCGTATCTTCACAGCCCATCAGTCCGGCCCATGGCTAACAGAACGGACGCCCGAGGACCCCTTAGTCCATGACTCCCTCAGTAGCCCCTGAACCTGGCTTCAATGACAAGGTATCCAGCGTGTAGTGCTGTCTTCGGTATTGCAAGGCGGGTTCCTCCTTCGAACTCCAAAAATAGTCTTTGGACGAATTGATCGTGTCTGGACCTATAACACACACCACACACAACCGTAGAGAGAATATAATAATACACGAGTCCAATCCACTAACAACTTTTACAACATGACATCACGTCCATCCGGTCATAATTTCGAACCATTTTTTGCCTGCCGCTCCATGTTTCGAGATGCGGTTGCTATTGGCACGTCTTGTCAAGGCATAGATCGTGTCCCCTTATTACGGGATTCTCATCAATATGAGCGTGGGTAACCCAACTGTGCCGTTTACATAGTCCTTGGGAGTAGGCGCATTTTGAGGCGAGTGGGGTGGCGTTCAATATTCACTGCCCTTATAAGGAGATAAGATCCCCCTTTCTTCTCCCACGCCTTCTCTCTTCTTCTGCCTTTCCACTCTTGAGCTCCAGCGCCCAAGTTCTCATCCGTTCCCCACTTGAGAAAGTACTCCACCATGTCCGGATCTAGAGCAGGTGGCAAGTGGATGGCTTCTTCTATTAAAAGAAGGACATCAAGGAGTTGCGAGAGGCCGGATACCTGGCCAAGGAGATCGTTCACCGTCTCCCGGCCGAAGGACAGATCGTGCCTACACCAGAACCCCATGAGAGGGTTGTATTTCTCGCACATTTCGTCCGTGGGCTGGGATTCCCTCTCCACCCGTTCGTCCGTGGACTGATGTTTTACTACGGGCTAGATTTCCATGATCTAGCCCCCAACTTTGTCCTTAACATCTCGGCATTTATAATCATTTGCGAGGCCTTCCTCCGCAACCCGCCTCACTTCGGCCTATGGCTGAAGACTTTCAATGTAAAGCCGAAGGTGGTGAGAGGTCAACAGGCAGAGTGCGGAGGCGCCATGGTGGGTAAGATGCCCAACGTGATATGGCCCGAAGGTTCCTTCATGGAGAAGGTGAAGGGGTGGCAATCGGGGTGGTTCTACATCACCGAGCCACACGACACCAACTGGGCGGCAGCCCCCGAATTCCGATCCGGAACTCCGCTGCGGCTTACCTCCTGGCAAGAGAAGGGCCTCGCCTGGGGCTCTTCGAGCGAGCTGACTGGGCTCTAGACGTGCGTTCAGAACATGCTAACCAAGAGGATCAAACTCGTCAATGTGATCTAGGTTATGCTCATTCGCCGAATCCTTCCATGCCAACACCGGACATGCTGTTTGTGGGAGTTCAATCCGGCCAAGCATCAGACGCTATGAGAGCTCTTTGGCACAACGCACGAAGATATCTAGAAAGTGCTCTTCAAGGCCGGCGAGACACCACCGCCCATGACCGAAGATCGTGGCCTCATCTTAAAACGCTAGGCCAATTCGGTAAGTTTTTTCATGTATTCAAGGTATAGCCTTTACTGGCATATTTTGGGAAGGAGTCTAAGCCTTCCTATCAATTTCCAGGCCTGGATCGACATAGTGGAGCAGATTAATTGTCCCGCTCCACTTCCCGAAGATGAGGAAACCCCATTCCTAACAAAAATGCTATTTCCGGCGCCTTATGAGGTGCTGGAGAAGAAGGCCAAGAAGACGGCCAAAGGGAGTAGGAGCGGTCTTCGCCGAAAGGGCGCTTTGGACATGCCGTCCGAAGACGAGACTGACTCTTCGGTCACCGAAGACGACGGCGAGGAGGAAGAAGAAGGCGACTCCCCCCCCCCCGAAGGGGGGAAAGTAGAAAAGAGAGGCCCCCACGAATCTGGAGGCGAAGGCGCTCAAGAGGGGGAAGGGCTCCCTTGCGGATAACTCCGCATGGGATGTCGAAAGCAGTCCGGAGCGAATGCCCCGGACCAAGCCTCGGGCTGCCTCGTAAGCACCAAAACCCTATGCTCCTCCCAATACCTGGCCTTTCCCGTTTATAATATTAACATGTTTAAACTATGCCATTGCAGTCCGGCCCGCGACGGCTCCCCGCGATCCTCGACACAGGATTCGCTAGACTCAAAGGAGATGGCTAGCATGTCTCCGCCGCCCGCTCATTCTGCCTCACCCAAGGGTGATGACGAGGTGGCATCCCAAAGCATCTTCCCCGACCAGGGGGAGATTCCAGAAATCATTAAGGTGGCGCCGCAGGATGACTCCTCGGCTACCAGGCACATGGGGGAGAAAACCCCCATGGAGACTGGCAATGGGGGCCAAATTCCCATCGGTCCTCAACAAGATACCGTTCCGGAGACCTACACAGCTCCGGAGTCCAGCAAACAGCCTTCCCCGAAAGAAGGAAGTGTGCCTGTTCCACCGGTGACCTCTGTCTAACCAGAGGCATCGGATAATCTTCTGGAGGCGCTACGAGGCGTCTCCATTGTGGATGAGCACCGTATCCTTATGGGTACGGTGATCGAAAAGGTTCAGTCCGCCAAAAGCGGACTGACCGATGCTTGCACTAGCCTTTTAACAGGCTCTGAGGTAACCACTGTAGAAAAAATATCACAATGTGGACATTAGCTCCTGATACTCTGTTCGGTGTCCGGAAAGGAAAAGCTAAACAGGGGATCAAAATAATCTTCGCAGGAGTCTAACATAATATGTCTTTGTGATTAAGTAGGCGTCGCTGCTGGCTGCTGCTGCTCACACTGTGGAGGTCTCCGGACTGAAGCAGAACCTGAAGCGGGCCGAGAAAGAGCTCGGCCTCATGAAGAAGTAGCTGGAGGACAGCAAAGGTATGCAGTGACCTTCATGTATGTTTAGGAAGAATGAATGGTTCGTGCTTGACTAAAGTGCCATGAACTTTATTAGGGGCCACGACCGAGGTGGCAGCTCTTAAGAAGGCATTAGAGAAGGCCGAGAACAAAGCGGCCAAGGAACACACCGCGCGCGATAAGCACGAGGCCCAGGTCAGCGAGGTTCAGCAAGAGCTCCAGGACGTCGTCAAGAAGTGTGAGTCCTTGGAGCGTGATTCTAAGACGCAAGCGTCCGAACTTGCGAAGGCCCTCCAGAGCACGTAGGAGGCTCAAGCCGAAGCCCAGAGCGCCCTTCAAGAAATCCAGGCGGCCCGGAAGATCGCGGCAGGTAAGGCTTTCAGTATGCAAAGCAAGTCTGTGGAGGAAGCGTTCCTTTTACTTACCCGAATTTGGGGCTCTCCAGGGGCGTTTATGGATTTGTCGCGCGGTGTATCAGAGGCTGCCGAGTTCTATCAGGCCGAGGAAGGGAGTTCGACGGAGAAGCTGTTCTGGTCCTAATATCTTGGACCCGAACATCCGGTGTCCTTCAGCAACCAGTTGAAACAGCTGGTCGAGTTGCACAAGCCAGCCGAGCTAGCCATGAAGGAGCTGATAGTCCGACTATGGCCTGCTGCGCCGATACATGGCAGTTACTTCAGACTTGTGAACTGGCTTGTTGATGCCTGCCCCCGGCTTGAGGTTATAAAGCGGTCGGTCTGCATCGAAGGTGCACGGATGGCCTTTGCCCCCGTCAAAATGCACTGGGCGAAGATGGATGCCAAGAAGGTAATGACCGAGCGGCCACCTGAGGGCAAGGAGCATCGCCGACCCGATATGTATTTTGATGGTGTCCTGGAGGGGTCCCGCATTGTTGCAGATCACTGTGCGAAAGACATTATCTTTGAGTGAATGTACTTGAGCTCCCTCTGCTTTGTATAAAACAAGTTGTTTATGCAATATAATGCTTGTTATGTTTTTAAAATTTTACTTCATGTGTGGCCGTATTGTATGAAATCTGAGGGTTAACCAGTCGTCGGCTTCTGCCCCCATGTAGGTAGTACGGGGGTGTTCGGGATGGAATCTAAACAATCTTGATCCAATTAGATGGTCCTTAAAGGAGTTGTTTAGCGCAACGAACCAGGCAACCAGACTATGCGACTGTAACACCCTCACTTAGCCATAGGAGTGCGACAATAAAAACATGGGCGCAGCCCCTAGTATCTGAACTAGGGTGCTATAGGCGTCAGATCGTGAAGTACCAATCCTTCGCGTAATGCGGAAGAAATCTCCAATGATTTGCAACCTCTGAACAGCTGACCGGCTCTCGCCGCATAATGACAGTCGGTTTTCGGCTTTCTCTACTAAGGTGCTCCTTTGGATAAAACAAGGCACAATCGCAGTAGTTCTCCCTTTACTACCTTAGCCGATATAGCAGAATGTAAGGTAGCAAGCACAGGAGCCGGGCAACCCAACTATTGACCAAAGACATGGTTCGGAGCCAATGCATATAATGCTAAATTTGGGGTGCCGAACTATACTTATAAAAAGTGTTCGGACTTTTGTTGCCATAGTGTGGGGTGCTATGCAGCCCCTGGCGAACATGAAAATGTACCAAAGTGTACGGGTGCTAGCTGATAGGATTATCCACAAGGGAGCTGGAAAAAAACAGAAAAGGTGCGAAGGTAAAAAGCTAGAGTCCTGCAGCTCCACCCGCAGACTGTTCTGATTGTAATTTAATTAGTACATCAAAGCGCATTGATACAGGTAGTGCGATAAGCAACAGGCTATTTGACATGCCGAAACCAAGGGAGAGCTGCATGCGGGTCCTAAAAAACAGGTAAAGCTATTGTTAACGGAATCACCTAAAAAGTGCCCCATATGTCTGCATTTCTCGTCATCTTGGTGTGTTGATCGTTCAAAACGAACGATGTCCAGGCCATCAGATGGTGCCTGTGGGATTGAGACCTAAAAAGGAAACAAGTAAAAGTTGAAGTATGTATGTATCCAATGTCGGTTGAGCCGTACTACGGACCACGAGCTAGCTATGCCTCCATCGATGCCCATGGGATTTTGAGTGTGTAGTTATGTACGCGCGGCACGAATGCCACCACTTGATCGGAACTGCGACAGAGGCTGTATTTCTAGTCGAGCTCCTGACGAGCCGAGCTCTCCTGCTGTAGAGTAGTTCAGACCCTCTTAATGGTGTTCGTGGGCTCGGCAGCCAGATTAAGGTTCTGCTTGAGAAGGTCGCACTGTACTTCTGCTGCTAGGGCAACTATGTGCTCTTCTGTACGGAGGGAGCATTCCGTATTTCCGTTGACTGTTATGACGCTGCGTGGACTGGGTATCTTGAGCTTGAGATAAGCATAATGTGGTACTGCATTGAATCGAGCAAACGCAGTTCGTTCGAGCAGTGCGTGATAGCCGCTGCGGAAGGGGACGATACTGAAGATTAACTCCTCGCTTCGGAAGTTGTCCAGAGATCCGAAGACAACCTCTAGTGTGAATGTGTGATTGAGCCCGTACAACGGGCCTCGACACCTGGTATGACTCCTTTGAAGGTAGTCCTAGTGCGCTTGATCCGAGATGGGTTAATGCCCATTTTTCGCCTTGTATCCTGATAGAGCAGATTAAGGCTGCTACCTCCGTCCATGAGGACGCGAGTCAAGTGGAACCCATCAATTATTGGGTCTAGGACAAGTGCGGCTGAGCCACCGTGATGGATACTGGTCGGATGATCCCGGCGATCAAAAGTGATCGGGCATGACGACCATAGATTAAATTTTGGGGTGACTGGCTGTATCGCGTAGACGTCCCTGAGCGCACGCTTGTGCTCCCTCTTGTGGATGTGGGTAGCGTATATCATGTTCACCGTTTTGACCAGAGGGGCAAACTTCTTCTGTCCCCCTGTGTTCGGTTGCTGGGGCTCTTTGTCATCGTCCTTGCTTTGTGCTCCTTTTTTCCTGTTCTCGGCGTTTAATTTGCCGGCCTATTTAAAAACCCAGCAATCTCTATTTGTATGATTGGGTGGCTTGTCTAGGGTGCCATGAATCTGGCATGGACGATCAAGTATGCGGTCCAAGTTGGATGGGCCTGAATTGTTCTTTTGGAACGGCTTCTTCCACTGTCCGGACTTAGAGCCCCTGAATCCGGCATTGACTATCGTGTCCTCGGTGTTATCGCTGTTGTTTCGATGTTTGTATCTGTTGCGTCGAGATTTTTCTTTGCTAGTTTTAGCTTCAGGGGTACCGGTGTTGCTTGCATTGTTTTTGCTACGGGCCAACCAACTGTCCTCACCCGCACAAAAGCGGGTCATGAGTGTCGTGAGGGCTGCCATGGATTTTGGCTTTTCTTGGCCAAGGTGGAAGGCGAGCCATTCATCGTGGATGCTGTGTTTGAAGGCTGCTAGGGATTCGACATCCGGACAATCGACGATTTGGTTCTTTTTAGTTAAGAACCTAATCCAGAATTTCTAGGCGGACTCTCCGGGTTGTTGGACTATATGGCTTAAGTCATCAGCGTCCGGAGGTCGAACATATGTACCTTGGAAGTTATCGAGGAAGGCCTCTTCCAAGTCCTCCCAGCTGCCAATAGAATTTGCGGGCAGACTGTTGAGCCAGTGCTGAGCTGGCCCCTTGAGTTTTAAACGGAGGTATTTGATGGCGTGGATCTAGGGTTACACTAGGTGAGTTACAAAGAAGGGAATCTACATATCTGGTCGCCAAGCTTGCCTTCCACGCCAAGGAGATTCCCATCCGTACACGGGTGCAGTCTTCGGTCTTCGTATCTTCACAGCCCATCAGTCCGGCCCATGGCTAATAGAACAGACACCTGAGGACCCCTTAGTCCATTACTCCCTCAGTAGCCCCTGAACCTTGCTTCAATGACAAGGTATCCAGCGCGTAGTGTTGTCTTCGGTATTGCAAGGCGGGTTCCTCCTTCGAACTCCAAAAATAGTCTTTGGACGAATTGATCATGTCTGGACCTATAACACACACCACACACAACCGTAGAGAGAATATAATAATACACGAGTCCAATCCACTAACAACTTTTACAACATGACATCACGTCCATCTGGTCATAATTTCGAACCATTTTTTGCCTGCCGCTCCATGTTTCGAGATGCGGTTGCTATTGGCACGTCTTGTCAAGGCATAGATCGTGTCCCCTTATTACGGGATTCTCATCAATATGAGCGTGGGTAACCCAACTGTGCCGTTTACACAGTCCTTGGGAGCAGGCGCATTTTGAGGCGAGTGGGGTGGCGTTCAATATTCACTGCCCTTATAAGGAGATAAGATCCCCCTTTCTTCTCCCACGCCTTCTCTCTTCTTCCGCCTTTCCACTCTTGAGCTCCAGCGCCCAAGTTCTCATCCGTTCCCCACTTGACAAAGTACTCCACCATGTCCGGATCCAGAGCAGGTGGCAAGTGGATGGCTTCTTCTGTTAAGAAGAAGGACATCAAGGAGTTGCGAGAGGCCGGATACCTGGCCAAGGAGATCGTTCACCGTCTCCCGGCCGAAGGACAGATCGTGCCTAGACCAGAACCTCATGAGAGGGTTGTATTTCTCGCACATTTCGTCCGTGGGCTGGGATTCCCTCTCCACCCGTTCGTCCATGGACTGATGTTTTACTACGGGCTAGATTTCCATGATCTAGCCCCCAACTTTGTCCTTAACATCTCGGCATTTATAATCATTTGCGAGGCCTTCCTCCGCATCCCGCCTCACTTCGGCCTATGGCTGAAGACTTTCAACGTAAAGCCGAAGGTGGTGAGAGGTCAACAGGCAGAGTGCGGAGGCGCCATGGTGGGTAAGATGCCCAACGTGATATGGCCCGAAGGTTCCTTCGTGGAGAAGGTGAAGGGGTGGCAATTGGGGTGGTTCTACATCACCGAGCCACGCGACACCAATTGGGCGGCAGCCCCCGAATTCTGATCCGGAACTCCGCTGCGGCTTACCTCCTGGCAAGAGAAGGGCCTCGCCTGGGGCTCTTCGAGCGAGCTGACTGGGCTCCAGACGTGCGTTCAAAACATGCTAACCAAGAGGATCAAACTCGTCAATGTGATCTAGGTTATGCTCATTCGCCGGATCCTTTCGTGCCAACACCGGACTTGCTGTTTGTGGGAGTTCAATCCGGCCAAGCATCAGACGCTACGAGAGCTCTTTGGCACAACGCACGAAGATATCTAGAAAGTGCTCTTCAAGGCCGGTGAGACACCACCGCCCATGACCGAAGATCGTGGCCTCATCTTAAAGCGCTAGGCCAATTCGGTAAGTTTTTTCATGTATTCAAGGTATAGCCTTTACTGGCATATTTTGGGAAGGAGTCTAAGCCTTCCTATCAATTTCCAGGCCTGGATCGACATAGGGAGGGGATTAATTGTCCCGCTCCACTTCCCGAAGACGAGTAAACCCCATTCCTAACAAAAATGCTATTTTCGGCGCCTTATGAGGTGCCAGAGAAGAAGGCCAAGAAGACGGCCAAAGGGAGCAGGAGCGGTCTTCGCCGAAAGGGCGCTTTGGACATGCCGTCCGAAGACGAGACTGACTCTTCGGTCACCGAAGACGACGGCGAGGAGGAAGAAGAAGGCGACTCCCCCCCCCAAAGGGGGGAAGGTAGAAAAGAGAGGCCCCCACGAATCTGGAGGCGAAGGCGCCCAAGAGGGGGAAGGGCTCCCTTGCGGATAACTCCGCATGGGATGTCGAAAGCAGTCCGGAGCGAATGCCCCGAACCAAGCCTCGGGCTGCCTCGTAAGCACCAAAACCCTATGCTCCTCCCAATACATGGCGTTTCCCGTTTATAATATTAACATGTTTAAACTATGCCATTGCAGTCCGGCCCGCGACGGCTCCCCGCGATCCTCGACAGATGATTAGCTAGACTCAAAGGAGATGGCTAGCATGTCTCCGCCGCCCGCTCATTCTGCCTCACCCAAGGGTGATGATGAGGTGGCATCCCAAAGGATCTTCCCCGGCCAGAGGGAGATTCCAGAAATCATTAAGGTGGCGCCGCAGGATGACTCCTCGGCTGCCAGGCACATGGGGGAGAAAACCCCCATGGAGACTGGCAATGGGGGTCAAATTCCATCGGTCCTCAACCGGATACCGTTCCGGAGACCTACACGGCTTTGGAGTCCAGCGAACAGCCTTCCCCAAAAGAAGGAAGTGTGCCTGTTCCACCGGTGACCTCTGTCTAACCAGAGGCATTGGATAATCTTCTGGAGGCACTGCGAGGTGTCTCCATTGTGGATGAGCACCGTATCCTTATGGGTACGGTGATCGAAAAGGTTCAGTCCGCCAAAAGCGGACTGACCGATGCCTGCACTAGCCTTTCAACAGGCTTTGAGGTAACCACTATAGAAAAAATATCACAATGTGGACATTAGCCCCTGATGCTCTGTTCGGTGTCCGGAAAGGAAAAGCTAAACAGGGGATCAAAATAATCTTCGCAGGAGTCTAACATAATATGTCTTTGTGATTAAGCAGGCGTCGCTGCTGGCTGCTGCTGCTCACACTGTGGAGGTCTCCGGACTGAAGCAGAACCTGAAGCGGGCCGAGAAAGAGCTCGGCCTCATGAAGAAGCAGCTGGAGGACAGCAAAGGTATGCAGTGACCTCCGTGTATGTTTAGGAAGAATGAATGGTTCGTGCTTGACTAAAGTGCCATGAACTTTATTAGGGGCCACGACCGAGGTGGCAGCTCTTAAGAAGGCATTAGAGAAGGCCGAGAACAAAGCGGCCAAGGAACGCACCGCGTGCGAGAAGCACGAGGCCCAGGTCGGCGAGGTTCAGCAAGAGCTCCAGGACGCCGTCAAGAAGTGTGAGTCCTTGGAGCGTGATTCTAAGACGCAAGCGTCCGAACTTGCGAAGGCCCTCCAGAGCACGCAGGAGGCTCAAGACGAAGCCCAGAGCGCCCTTCAAGAAATCCAGGCGGCCCGGAAGATCGCGGCAGGTAAGGCTTTCAGTATGCAAAGCAAGTCTGTGGAGGAAGCGTTCCTTTTACTTACCCGAATTTGGGGCTCTCCAGGGGCGTTTATGGATTTGTCGCGCAGTGTATCAGAGGCTGCCGAGTTCTATCAGGCCGAGGAAGGGAGTTAGACGGAGAAGCTGTTCTGGTCCCAATATCTTGGACCCGAACATCCGGTGTCCTTCAGCAACCAGCTGAAACAGCTGGTCGAGTTGCACAAGGCAGCCGAGCTGGCCATGAAGGAGCTGATAGTCCGACGATGGCCTGTTGCACCGATACATGGCAGTTACTTCAGACTTGTGAACCGGCTTGTTGATGCCTGCCCCCGGCTTGAGGTGATAAAGCGGTCGGTCTGCATCGAAGGTGCACGGATGGCCTTTGCCCCCGTCAAAATGCACTGGGCGAAGATGGATGCCAAGAAGGTAATGACCGAGGGGCCACCTGAGGGCAAGGAGCATCGCCGACCCGAGATGTATTTTGATAGTGTCCTGGAGGGGTCCCGCATTGTTACGGATCACTGTGCGAAAGACATTGTCTTTGAGTGAATGTACTTGAGCTCCCTCTGCTTTGTATAAAACAAGTTGTTTATGCAATATAATGCTTGTTATGTTTTTAAAATTTTACTTCATGTGTGGCCGTATTGTATGAAATCTGAGGGTTAACCAGTCGTCGGCTTCTGCCCCCATGTAGGTAGTACGGGGGTGTTCGGGATGGAATCTAAACAATCTTGATCCAATTAGATGGTCCTTGAAGGAGTTGTTTAGCGCAACGAACCAGGCAACCAGACTATGCGGCTGTAACACCCTCACTTAGCCATAGGAGTGCGACAATAAAAACATGGGCGCAGCCCCTAGTATCTGAACTAGGGTGCTATAGGCGTCAGATCGTGAAGTACCAATCCTTCGCGTAATGCGGAAGAAATCTCCAGTGATTTGCAACCTCTGAACAGCTGACCGGCTCTCGCCGCATCATGACAGTCGGTTTTCGGCTTTCTCTACTGAGGTGCTCCTTTGGATAAACCAAGGCACAATCGCAGTAGTTCTCCCTTTACTACCTTAGCCGATATAGAGGAATGTAAGGTAGCAAGCACAGGAGCCGGGCAACCCAACTATTGACAAAGACATGATTCGGAGCCAATGCATATAATGCTAAATTTGGGGTGCCGAACTATACTTATAAAAAGTGTTTGGACTTTTGTTGCCATAGTGTGGGGTGCTATGCAGCCCCTGGCGAACATGAAAACGTACCAAAGTGTACGGGTGCTAGCTGATAGGATTATCCACAAGGGAGCTGGAAAAAAACAGAAAATGTGCGAAGGTAAAAAGCTAGAGTCCTGCAGCTCCAGCCGCAGACTGTTCTCATTGTAATTTAATTAGTACGTCAAAGCACATTGATACAGGTAGTGCGATAAGCAACAGGCTATTTGACATGCCGAAACCAAGGGAGAGCTGCATGCGGGTCCTGAAAAACAGGTAAAGCTATTGTTAACGGAATCACCTAAAAAGTCCCCCATATGTCTGCATTTCTCGTCATCTTGGTGTGTTGATCCTTCAAAAGGACCGATGACCAGGCCATCAGATGGTGCCTGTGGGATTGAGACCTAAAAGGAAACAAGTAAAAGTGGAAGTATGTATGTATCTGATGTCGGTTGAGCCGTACTATGGACCACAAGCTAGCTATGCCTCCATCGATGCCCATGGGATTTTGAGTGTGTAGTTATGTACGCGCGGCACGAATGCCACCACTTGATCGGAACTGCGACAGAGGCTATATTGCTAGTCGAGCTCCTGACGAGCCGAGCTCTCCCGCTGTAGAGTAGTTCGGACCCTCTTAATGGTGTCCGTGGGCTCGGCAGCCAGATTAAGGTTCTGCTTGAGAAGGTCGCACTGTACTTCTGCTGCTAGGGCAACTATGTGCTCTTCTGTACGGAGGGAGCATTCCGTATTTCCGTTGACTGTTATGACGCCGCGTGGACTGGGTATCTTGAGCTTGAGATAAGCATAATGTGGTACTGCATTGAATCGAGCAAACGCAGTTCGTCCGAGCAGTGCGTGATAGCCGCTGCGGAAGGGGACGATATCGAAGATTAACTCCTCGCTTTGGAAGTTGTCCAGAGATCCGAAGACAACCTCTAGTGTGAATGTGTGATTGAGCCCGTACAACGGGCCTTGACACCTGGTATGACTCATTTGAAGGTAGTCCTAGTGGGCTTGATCCGAGATGGGTAATGCCCATTTTTCGCGTTGTATCCTGATAGAGCAGATTAAGGCTGCTACCTCCGTCCATGAGGACGCGAGTCAAGTGGAACCCATCAATTATTGGGTCTAGGACAAGTGCGGCTGAGCCACCGTGAAGGATACTGGTCGGATGATCCCAGCGATCAAAAGTGATCGGGCATGACGACCATGGATTAAATTTTGGGGCGACTGGCTGTATCGCGTAGACGTCCCTGAGCGCACGCTTGCGCTCCCTCTTGTGGATGTGGGTAGCGTATACCATGTTCACCATTTTGACCAGAGGGGCAAACTTCTTCTGTCCCCCTGTGTTCGGTTGTTGGGGTTCTTCATCATCGTCCTCGCTTTGTGCTCCTTTTTCCCTGTTCTCGGCGTTTAATTTGCTGGCCTATTTAAAAACCCAGCAATCTCTATTTGTATGATTGGGTGGCTTGTCTGGGGTGCCATGAATCTGGCACGGACGATCAAGTATGCGGTCCAAGTTGGATGGGCCTGAATTGTTCTTTTGGAACGGCTTCTTCCGTTGTCCGGCCTTAGAGCCCCTGAATCCGGCATTGACTATCGTGTCCTCGGTGTTATCGTTGTTGTTTCGATGTTTGTATCTGTTGCGTCGAGATTTTTCTTTGCTAGTTTTAGCTTCAGGGGTACCGGTGTCGCTTGCATTGTTTTTGCTACGGGCTAACCAACTGTCCTCACCCGCACAAAAGCGGGTCATGAGTGTCGTGAGGGCTGCCATGGATTTTGGCTTTTCTTTGCCAAGGTGGAAGGCGATCCATTCGTCGTGGATGCTGTGTTTGAAGGCTGCTAGGGATTCGGCATCCGGACAATCGACGATTTGGTTCTTTTTTGTTAAGAACCTAGTCCTGAATTTCTAGGCGGACTCTCCGGGTTGTTGGACTATATGGCTTAAGTCATCAGCGTCCGGAGGTCGAACATATGTACCTTGGAAGTTATCGAGGGAGGCCTCTTCCAAGTCCTCCCAGCTGCCAATAGAATTTGCGGGCAGACTGTTGAGCCAGTGCTGAGCTGGCCCCTTGAGTTTTAAAGGGAGGTATTTGATGGCGTGGAGGTCATCGCCGCGGGCCATATGAATGTGGAGAATGAAGTCTTTGATCCACACTGCAGGGTCCGTGGTTCCATCATATGATTCTATATTCACGGGTTTGAACCCTTCTAGGAATTCATGATCCAGGACCTCATCAGTGAAGCAATGAGGGTGTGCGGCACCTCTATATCGGGTCATATCGCGACGTAGCTCTGATGGAGTCCGTCTGCGGTTTTTGGCCCGCGCATGACTAAGTTTGTCACGTCCGAATAGGTGGCCATCGTCGCGTGTCGAGGCACGCCCTCGCGATCCGTAGATTGATCTAGTGTGTCCTGGTTTATTGTTCAGGGTTTGCCGGAGGTCATATGTAGGCCCATGGGCTAATTTACCTCTGCCAGTGCGCTGAGGCGGGGCTGGCTGGTGTTCGGCGTGAGTTGTCATTTTGTCTCGACCACGTGGTGGTCGGTCAGCCGCATTGTACGATGGAGGTATGTAATTCGGTGCCTCCTCGTCAAACTGAGGTAGCAATTTGCGCTTTGGGTAGCTTTTGGTTGAACGCTTGAGGCCGTACTCTTCGGCTGCTAGGACATTGGTCCATTTATTATTGAGCGGATCTTGGTCAGCTTGAAGCTGCTGCTACTTCTTTTTCTGGCTCCTTGCAGTGGCAATTAGCTAGCGCTCGAAGCGCTCCTTCTCAAGAGGTTCCTCAAGAACGATAAAATCCTCGATGTCAAGGCTCACCTCGTCCTCGGAGAGCGGATGGTAGTTATCGTCCTTCGAATCTTCATGCGTGGCCTATTTACCGGGGTTAACCTGCCCGCCTTCCCGTTCATCTTGTTCATTAACTGTATCGATAGGGTATTCGTTGTCTTCGGCACCTTCTGGAGTGTTGTCTTCTCCTGTGTCGGTACTGTTGTCTTTACTGCAGCGTGACTTAGAGCAACGCCGCTGATGCCGGCACTTGGACTGTATTTCAGAAGGTTTATCCTCAGCTAGATCTTCCTTGTCCTCGTCGCTGTTCTCCTTTGGTGCATCCAGCATGTATACATCATACGAGGAAGTGGTCGTCCATCGTCTGGTGAACGGCGGGTTCTGGACCTCTTCTTCTCCGGCATCGTCGTTCATACCATCGATGTCCTCGGAGTCGTAGTCAAGTTCGTCGGTCAAATCCTCGACCGTGGCTATGAAGTGGGTGGCGGGTAGGAAGCGAAATTCTCCACTGTCAGCCCCTAGTTCGAGCCGGATATAGTTCGACTGTGAGTCCTCTGTCAAGGACAGGTTTTTTAACGAGCTTAGCACATCGCCCAAAGGCCAGCGCTGGAAGATGTCTGTGGCGCTGAATTCGAAGATCGATAAATGATCAAGCTCGGCGTCCGTGGCCTCACGTGGTTCGGAACTTACGGCCGGAGACGAGTCCGGAGTTCCGCTGACATAGACGTCGTGAGAGGTTAAGTCTATATGCGGCTCCAACACCGTGGAATCTGTGGCCTCCGTGGTGGGGTTGATCCTCTCGCCCTTGGATGGCATAGCTTGCCCCGGATCTAGGGCCGGAGCGGATACAGGAGCAATCTCCTGGATGCATCCAGATGACAGATTTGGGTCATGATCATCGGGGTGACCGGGAGCGGTTACCGCGGACTCGAATCCGACGAAGATCAAGTCTCCATGGATGTCCGCAACGTAGTTCAAGCTCCCAAATCTGACCTGATGGCCAGGGGCGTAGCTTTCGATCTGCTCCAGATGGCCAAACAAATTGGCCCGCGGTGCAAAGCCGCCGAACATGAAGATCTGCCCGGGGAGGAAAGTTTCTCCTTGGACGGCGTCATTATTGATGATCGAAAGGGCCATCAAACCTTTTGGCGACGACACAGTGGAACTCTCAATGAAAGCACCAATGTCGGTGTCAAAACCGGCGGATCTCGGGTAGGGGGTCCCGAACTATGCGTCTAAGGTCGATGGTAACAGGAGACAAGGGACACGATGTTTACCCAGGTTCGGGCCCTCTCTATGGAGGTAATACCCTACGTCCTGCTTGATTGATATTGATGAATATGAGTGTTACAAGAGTTGATCTACCTCGAGATCGTAGTGGCTAAACCCTAGAGGTCTAGTGAGTATGGCTATGATAATGAGTATCCTCTCCGGACTAAGTCCTCTGGTTTTTATAGACACCGGGAGGATCTAGGGTTACACTAGGTCGGTTACAAAGAAGGGAATCTACATATCTGGTCGCCAAGCTTGCCTTCCACGCCAAGGAGAGTCCCATCCGGACACGGGTGCAGTCTTCGGTCTTTGTATCTTCACAGCCCATCAGTCTGGCCCATGGCTAACAGGCTGGACGCCCGGGGGCCCCTTAGTCCAGGACTCCCTCACCTGTGATAGCATTAAGGTGCGAGGGAAGGGGAAGAGGTCATATGCATTCTCAGAAGATTTTGAAGATAAATCAGTTTAAAGACATTGACCTCATAGTGCGAAGACATTCACTTATTTGAAGAGAGTCGGTTCCAGATTTGTGTGAATCCTTGAATAAGTACAAGTGAGAAATCTAACTAGTTGTGAAGCATAAGTGAATATACTTGGCATGATATGAGATGCAGACATAGATAGATCCATATTTGGAAGTTTAGAAACCACTTTTGGTTGAAGTGGTTGGACCTGGCGGATCAAAAAGGCAGTGAAAAGTAAGTTTTAATTACCGCTTGACGAACTGCTAGACGAGATGGAGAGAGAGGACGAGCAGTTCAATCTCCCACGCCCTAACTTGGCGGCGAAAGACACCTACGGTGGCGGCGGAGAGGACGAGGTCCGCGGCCGGCATGAGGACGGCGTCGAAGATGTCGCGACAGCTAAGCACTTCGTCTCTGGCGTCGATGCGAGCTAGCGGAGGCGCTAGGGTTTTGGTGCGAGTAGAAGAGGTGGAAGAAGAGATAATGACCGCGGTGAGGTGTGTATTTATAAGGACAGGGACGGCACAACATTATTATGCAGGTGCCTCTGGCGGTTCACATCTGAAGGACACGTGCCATGCATGCAACTCATTGGAAGTTGTTCCATGTTCCCACGACGCCTGGATTGTCAGGTGGTCGTTCCGGCTTCTCCGGGTTTCAGGCAATAAGGATATAGCATTAAAACAGATTTAACTTTTATCTCTATGTCTTCTGCTGACAAGGACTCGGAGAAGACAATTGTCAGTTTCAATAGAATGCATATGATTTGGATAGATAGAATTTGAGGTAGAAGCACAGAAGAGGTTAGGGTCCGATCACATTCACTTAGATCAAGAAAATGCAAACTTGAAGACATAGCTATAAGTGAATGATGTAGAGGACAGAACTCGAATATATGTATATATATCAGACCAACTCAACCTTGTGAAGATAAACATGAAACCAAATCAGTGTTGAAGACAAACCAAATGCGAAGACTGTGCAATGTGAACGCCATTGAAACACACCAAACAAGAATTTGGTGGTGGCGTTACCCACCGTATAGGAAGTATTAGACCTAGACACGGCGCACAATTATCGTGGCACTCTGAAGTCAAATTCCGCATTAATGTATTCACACTTAGTATATGTATTCATTGATTGAAGATATATGATACTTCATGTGTTGCACATCTAAGTCATCAACATGCATAAGCGTTAGGATGTGTGTCCAATTACAGGACATTTGAGGTTTCTAGGATATTCAGCTCACACGCAACTTGCAAAACCTTTTCTCATCCAAGGGCTTTGTGAAGATATCTGCCAATTGCTCTTCAGTGTTGACGTGAATGATATCAATATCTTCCTTCATGACATGATCTCTGAGAAAGTGATGATGGATCTAAATGTGCTTTGTCTTCAAATGCTGAACTGGGTTGTTGGCAATCTTGATGGCGCTTTCATTGTCGCAGTACAGTGGCACTTGCTTCAGGTGGATGTCATAGTCCTTGAGAGTTTGCTTCATCCACAGAAGCTGAGCGCAGCAAGATCCAACAGCAATATATTCAAATTCAGCAGTGGAGAGAGATACATAGTTCTGCTTCTTTGAAGACCAATAGACAAGAGATCGTCCAAGAAAGTGACATGTGCCTGATGTGGACTTGTGATCAACCTTGTCACCAGCATAATCAGCATCTGAGAATCCAACTAGATCAAACTCTGAGCCCTTTGGATACCCTAATCCTAGTGTTGGGGTGTAAGCCAAATACCGAAGAATTCGCTTCATAGCTAAGTGATGCGACTCCTTTGGTGCCACTTGGAATCGGGCACACATGCAAACGCTAAGCATGATATCTGGCCTAGATGCACATAAATAGAGTAAAGAACCAATCATGGAGCGATATACCTTTTGATCGAACTCTTTACCATTATCGTCGGGGCCCAGATGACTTTTAGTTGGCATTGGCGTCGTGTATCCTTTGCAGTCTTGCATTCCAAACTTCTTCAGGCAATCTTTGAGGTATTTCTCTTGAGATATGAAGATGTCGTTGCTTTGCCGACAGATTTGAAGACCAAGGAAAAATTTCAGCTCACCCATCATGGACATCTGATATTGCTCTTGCATCATGTGTCCAAACTCATCAATGTATCTCTTGTTAGTGCAGCCGAAGATAATGTCATCCACATAGATCTGGCATACAAACAGTTCACCATCGTATGTCTTCGTGAAGAGAGTGGGATCCAGGGAACTAGGTTTGAAGCCTTTGCTCTTCAGGAAGTCTTTGATGTGTCATACCAAGCGCGAGGGGCTTGTTTAAGGTCATACAGTGCCTTATTTGGCTTGTATACCATGTCAGGATGTTTTGGGCCTTCAAAGCCAGGAGGTTGTGCAACATACACTTCTTCTTCAATCTTGCCATTGAGAAAAGCACTCTTCACATCCATTTGGTACAATAGGATGTTGTGATGGTTGGCATAGGCTAGTAGTATGCGAATGGCTTCAAGCCTAGCCACCGGAGCAAATGTTTCATCGAAGTCAATCTCTTCAACTTGAGTGTATCCTTGAGCAACGAGACGAGCCTTGTTTCTGACTACTTGACCATGCTTATCTTGTTTGTTGCGATAGATCCATTTGGTGCCAATGATGTTGTGCTTGCGAGGATCAGGACGCTTGACCAATTCCCACACATTTTTCAGCTCGAACTGTTGAAGCTCTTCTTGCATCGCTTGAATCCATTCAGGTTCCATGAAGGCTTCAGCAACTTTCTTGGGTTCAGATATAGAGACAAATGCAAAGTGCCCACAGAAATTTGCTAGTTGTGTTGCTCTTGAACGAGTGAGGGGACCAGGTGCATTGGTGCTATCAATTATCTTCTCAATCTATACTTCATTTGCAACACGAGGATGAACTGGATGAAGATTTTTCCCTTGTTGATCATTGTCTTCGTTTTCAGCATTGGCTTCAGGCTGAGCAGTGTCTTCAGGTTGACTTGGTCCAAAAATGATAAGTTCTTCTTTAGCATGTGCCTCTGAAGGTATGATTTCTCCAGTACCCATAAGCTTGATGGATTCACTTGGTGAGACTTCATCTAGCACATTTGGCAGGTGCTCTCTTTGTGAGCCATTAGTTTCATCGAACCGCACATCCACAGTTTGAACCACTTTATAGTGAAAGAGGTTGAAGACTCTATAGGAGTGTGAATCCTTTCCGTAACCAACCATAAAACCTTCATGTGCTTTCGGTGCAAATTTTGAAGTGTGATGTGGATCCTTGATCCAGCACCTAGCACCAAATACTCTGAAGTAGCTTACGTTTGGCTTCTTACCAGTCAGTAGCTCATATGATGTCTTCTTTAGAAGCTTGTGAAGATAAACACGGTTGATGATGTGGCATGCAGTATCAATAGCTTCAGGCCAGAACTTCCTTGGAGTCTTGTACTTATCAAGCATCGTCCGAGCCATCTCAATGAGTGTTCTGTTCTTGCGCTCCATGATGCCATTCTGCTGAGGTGTGTATGGAGCTGAGAACTCATGAGTGATGCCCAATGTATCAAGATAAGTGTCGAGGCCGGTGTTCTTGAATTCTGTGCCATTATCACTTCTGATGTGCTTGATCTTGATGCCATAGTTCGTCATGGCATGATTGGCGAATCGTCTGAAGACATCCTGCACTTCATTCTTGTAAAGGATTATATGCACCCAGGTATATCTTGAGTAATCATCAACAATGACGAAACCATAGAGGCAAGTAGTGGTAGTGAGAGTAGAGTAGTGAGTAGGGCCAAATAAGTCCATGTGAAGCGGAATTCTGGGCTGGAAAAGGTTTCACCAAGCCCTCCCACCAAGCCCTCCCACCCTGCGCTGGTGGCCACTCCGGTGCTGGTAGCCACCCCTCCCTTCATGATGGCTCCTTTTGCCCTTAACTTTGATCGTGGGAAGAAGTTTCAAGCGGATATTGTCGGCGTTCTGGGAATGGGGGTCCCCAGACTTGCCTGCCTGCGGCCTGTGGCATGGCTCAAAGGGGGGCCCAGCGCGGCCCATCTTCATCAACACAGACCCAAGACCCTCGCGAGGGGCCAAGCCTCGCGGGGTGGATGACACGGAGCTTCCTCAGGCATGGCCTCACCAGGCTGGCTCGCAAGGAGGCGGAGAGATCAAGGCGGGGTACCTCACGAGGTGCCCGTGACGCAAGCCATGACGACCAAGGGCGCCAGGCGGGCGCCAGCCCGCGCAGTGTCCTCCTTTCCCCTTTGGTGCAAAGGGGGCAAGCGCAGCCGCGGAGTACCGAGGCATCAGACAAAGGTTGCCATTTCGGTGCAACAAGACCAAGACCAGGAGGACTGCAAGACGGAGGTCATCGTGGAGCCCAAGACGGTGTCACCACCAGAGCTTTGTGCAGGCGAGGACCAACTTTAGTCAGGATAAGTGTACCAGATGTTCCCCTTCAAAATGGCCAATTGTTGGCACCCTTCCCGCTCAATATTTGGGAAGAGGCCCAGGGCCATTGCCTATAAATAGGACCAGCCACCCACAGGGAGGAGAGGTCGAGATCGAGCATCGAGGATCAAGGATCAGATCAAAATCAGAGAGAGAAGGGTGACTGAACTCCTCCTAGCAGTTCGTCCCCCCAGCAAAGAACAGACCCTCACGAGGCTGTTCTTCCTTGTATTGTTCATCATCATCAGCCCAAGAGGCAATCCACCACACCACACACTGGAGTAGGGTATTACACCACAACGGTGGCCCGAACCAGTATAAATCCTGTGTTTCTTGTGCTGTTATTTCCTTAGCTTAGATCTTAGCGAGGCGGAGGGGTGCAGGTAGGTAGGAGGCGAAATCTCCGTGTGCACCCCAGTGTTCGAACCTCGAGGGTCTGCCGGAACCCGAAATCCGACATTTGGCGCACCAGGTAGGGGTGCGCCAGAATTCGTCTTCCACCACCCTGTTCTCCTCCGGCCATCGCGCCCATGTCTAATGCTCATCGGGCCCGCGCCGAGCGCTGGGCCGCTCTCGCTTCCCGCGTCGCCCAGACGGCTCCTATTGGCGGGCGTCCTCGCCATTCCCCGTCACCTGCCGTCAACGCCGCCACCGGCCCGGCGGGGAACGAGCAGCAAGCATCGTCTCAGCATCCGTCAGTGCGGCAAGACGGCCGCACCGCTACTCCCTCGCTCACCCTAGCTGTTTCTTTGTCCCGCGTGCTCCGTGCACCCATGGAGGCTCGAGCTGCGCTCATCGCAGCAAACGAGCTCATGCGCTACCGTCCCGTCGACGACATCTACGAAGAATGGCTCGACCGCGTCGCCGAGCTCGTCCGCGCCGCAGGGGGCTCTCCTGCGTCGTCCGTTCCGCTGCACCGCACCCCGCCCCGCGCGGGCGACGAGGCTCCGGCGGCGCCCCGGCCGCCTCCTCCTCAAGAAGGCGTCATGGCTCCAAGGCGCATGGCCCCTGGGCGGAACCTACTCCGTCAGGTGCCAGCGCGGCAAGAGCAGAGCTGCCAAGAAGTCCCGAGCCCGCAAGAAGCTGCCCGGGCGCTCCCTGCTCCAGCATGTCGCGGCCATGCTCCTGCTCCCGCACGTCAAGACCCCGCGCTGCTCCCAGCTGCAGCGCGTGGGGACATGCAAGACCAAGCTCTCCGTCACCCAAGGCCTCCCGTGGCCACAGCAGGTTGTCGTGCCTTCACCACCGAGCTATGCAGTGTCGCGTGGCCCGGCAAGTTCAAGCCAGACCTGCCTCCTCGTTACGACGGCACGGCCGACCCTGCGGAGTTCCTCCAGCTCTATGAACTGGGCATCGAAGCTGCAAACGGAGACGAGAAGGTCATGGCGAACTGGTTTCCCATGGCGCTCAAGGACGGGGCCCGCACCTGGCTCCTGAACCTGGCCCCAGGCACGATCTCCTCCTGGGACGAGATGCGCACCTGATTCATCGCCAACTTCCAAGGTACTCGCGACCGGCCACCCGCCGTGAGCGACATGCGCCGCATCAAGAACAACCCGGGGAGACCCTGCAGAAGTACATCCAGCGCTTCAACAACGCACGCCTCAAGATTCCCAAGGTGACTGAGAAGGCCATCATCTCAGCCTTCTCCAACGGCATGCGTGATGTCAAGATGAAGGAGGAGCTGGCGATGCATGAAGACCTGTGCACTTCCTTGGAGCTGTTCAACTTGGCGACCAAGTGCGCCAGGGCTGAGGAAGGGCGTCTCTCCCTCCTCGAGCTGCCTGCCGCAAACACAGAAGAGAAGAAGCCCAGGGCCAAGGATGTGAAGCGCAAGGGGGCTCCCGTGCTCGCGGTAGAACCAGACGCCAAGCAGGGCAGAGATCAGCCCGAACCTTCCAAGGGCAGTCGATACTGTGTGTACCATGACCTCCACACCTACAACACCAACGACTGTCAAGAGCTCCGAGCTGTGCGAGAAGGAAGGATCGGCCGTCGCCCCGACCGCGGTGACCGGGGCTACGGTCGAGGAGGAGGAAGGAACGCAGGACGCTAGGAAGACCTTGGCCCGCGCCAAGGGTGGTGTGATCAACCTCGCGAGGATCGCTGGCAAGATCCGCCTCGCGAGGAAGACTGGAGGGATCAGCCTCGCGAGGATCGCTCGCAAGGCAATGCGGGCCTCCCTCCGCTGCTGCCGCAGCCAAGGAGAAACGAGGACTGCCACCAGGACGTGGGGGCTGGGGGCTTCCAGGAGCCGCGCGCGATCGCCTGCATCCTGGGCGGGGCTCAAGCCCCAGCCTCTCAATGCATCTTCAAGCAGTTCGCCCGCGAAGTGAATGCAGTCCTCCCCAAGCTCGAAGCCACGCGCCCTCTCAGGTGGTCGGCGTGCGCCATCATGTTCAGCTCAGCAGATCAGCTCAAGTGTGCGGCTATAGCTGGAGTCCTCCCGATACTTTGTTCCCCAATCATCAGCAACGTGGTGGTCACTAGGACCCTCATCGATGGCGGGGCAGGGCTCAACATCCTGTCCGTGAAAACATTCAACAATCTCCAAGTGCCCTACAGCCAGCTTCAGCCAACCAAGCCTTTCTCCGGAGTCACCGACGGCTCCACGGTCCCGATTGGGCAGGTCCGCCTCCCTGTCACCTTCGGGGCACGCGACAACTACCGCACCGAGCTCATCGACTTCGACGTCGCTCACATTCGCCTGCCGTACAACACCATCCTTGGGTACCCAGCGCTGGCCAAGTTCATGACCGTAACTCACCACGGCTACAACGTCCTCAAGATGCCAGGAAGTGGCGGAGTCATCACGGTGCCCTGTGAAGAGAAGGACGCGGTGTGTTCCCTGGAGCGAGCCTTTCAGGCCGCGTCACTGGAAGACCCGGATCGCGGAAGCAGGAGGCTTCCCGAGACTGCCCCCAAGAAGAAGAAGACATCGTCCGGCCCGGCCCCTTAGGAGGCAGGCCCCTCTGGGCCCGCGCCTACCCAGGGGAACCTCCTTCCATCGCATAGGAAAGCGCGCCCGGCGCCCTCCTCAGGCAGGGCTCGGGGGCTCTCCCCTGGAGGGCCACTGACCTGGCTAGGGTCACGAGGGAGGCGCTTGGGCACCACATAGAGGCGTGTTTCGAAGCACGTTTCCCTCAAGAAGGACTAAGGCAAGGAGAGCCAGACCCTCAGGAGTTCGTCAGCAAGGCCATTCAGGAGCTACAGGAGTCAAGAGTCATGAAAGGCGGCCGCCGCCTACCAGCAGTGGCTCCCCATCCAGGCAAGGATGGTGGGCCGCGCGTCTGCATCGACATACCAGGGCTCAATCGAGTCGCCTCTCTGGAGCGCCTCTGGGTGGGGCGCTGCAGAGGTCCACCCCACAGCTACGTTCGCATGCCTTACGGCTTGCCGAACGCGGCTGCCACATACCAGCGCCTCATGAGGGGCATCATGGAGGCACAAGAGGCCAGGCATTCCGCAGCCCTGGCGGAGATGGAGATGGTCCGCGAGGAGCCACCAGCGCCTCCGGAGCCTCCCGAGGCCCCTGGGCCTGGGGGCTCGTGAGGATCGGCTTCCGCAGCCCACTGAGTCTGCTACACCAACAGTCCTTCGTCCTCAACATCATCAGGTGACATCTTACAAGTTTCATTTCCAGCTGGGAGCGCCCCCCCCCAGGGCTGCATCATTCCCAGGCCGCGTGGGTCCGTCCCTGCGGTATGTATCCCTTTTATTTCATGTTGTTAGCTTACTTTGCTGGGGGCGCCCCTCGGGCTGCATCATCCCCAAGTCGCTCGGGCCAGACCCAGCGGCATGTATCCCTTTTGCGTTTATTTCCGGTTATGTGTTCGACCCGCCATGCTTGATTATTTGATGCCAGTCCACGGCACCTCTTCTTCTCCATGCTGACCACTTGCATGTTAAAGGGGGGTACCTGAGCATCGCGACTCAGGGCTCTTACTGGCTCTCCAGCCCTCACCCTCTGGCCTTGTCCACGGCATCGCAACCTGGCATACCAGCAACGGCTGAGACCAGCTCGAGGGCCGGGACCCGAGGACATAGAGTGCCGGCATCTAACCAAATTTGCAGGGACACATCACAAGATAAGGCCCGGTGTCAAGCGCAACCCGCCTAGAGGTAGGGCCCCGTGAGTCCCGCACTGGCTCACGGGTGCCCAGATACACCTCGCTAGGCCCTACCGTGCCAGCCACGTGTTAGGGCAGGGCTGTACACGCCCCGGGGGCTCCTCCTGGAGGGGGCCCCCTCCCACGTACCAGTGGAAGCACCATGCTCCGCGCTGGCTGACGACACTGCCGAGGAGCGGCTATGCCCGTACACATACGAAAGCGCTATGCTCCGCGCTGGTGATAAACAACTGAGGGTGGCCCCCGGGCCGCATCAACCTTAGGGAGCCCAGAGCTCAGTGTCTAGCCTCATCGTAACGCCTCCCCTCGGGAGTGCCGCGCGAGGGGGCTGGGCACGGGGGCTGCGCCTGGGTCACGCCCAGACGCACGCCGCCCAGCCAGGCCCCCCCGGGCCTGGTTCGTCGCGCATCTCTCCCCGAGCAGAGCCAAGGTATGAAGGCCGTTTGAGCGTCAAGGGGGACTCCTGAGCATCGCGACTCAGGAGCCTAACTGGTCATGTAGCCCCTCACTCCTTAGTTCTGAAAGGCTAACGGCGGTTGAGGTATGCACGCGGCCGGGCTCTGCAGACGTAGAACGGTAGATCCACCCACATCATACCTCCCTACTTGCTGTTCATGCGCCAAGAGGGACTCCTGAGCATCGCGACTCAGGAGCCAAACTTTTCACGTAGCCCCTCACTCCTTGGTCCCGTCCTAGTTTCCGGTCGGGGCTAACGGCGGCTGAGGTATGCACGGGGCCGGGCTCTGCCGGCGTAGAACATAAGCAAGTAGGAAGGAAAAGCATAAATCTCAAGGAATTCAAAAGCAAATATTACAGTCCACACTGTTATCTCAATGCCAAACACAAGTTTAAACGCCTCCCCGAGGCATGATACATGTGCAGGAATTAAAGGCAGGACAGGAGCCATAATGGAGTCACTTGTCGGCGGTGGAGCAGCGCGGAGTGGGTTCGCCTCATGGAGCAGTGGGGTCGGCAGCGCCTTGCTTCGGCTTGGTGCTGAAGGCCCGGAACTTCCCCAGCAGAGCCTCCGCGCGACCCTTTATGGCCTCGGCAGCGGCACGCTCGCCGCTTACTGGCTCCAGTAGGCTGTCGAGGTCGACACCGGGATCGCGAAGGTAGATGTGGGTGAGGACCCGCGTCAGCGCTGCAGAAGACAGGACACGCACCTCGGCCTCGGCCGTAGGGCCAAGGCCAAGGGCGACATCTTCAAGAGCACGAACCAGGAAGGGAAGCAGCTTGGCGGGGCCGTCCTCGGCGCCAGCCAGCGGGCTCTCCAGGCCGCTGTCGTAAAGCGTCCTCAGCGAGCGAGCCTTCGCCTCCACCTCCGTGAAGGCCACACGGTCCTCGGCAAGAACCAGGGCCTTGTCGTCCAGCTCGGCCTTCCTCGCCCCCAACTCCTGCTCCAGCGCGCCTAGGCGGTCGCGGCGCTTCCTGAGCTTTACCTCCCTCTCCTTGACGGCCGCCTCGCGAGCCTTCACGCCTTCTTCCTGCTCTTGGCGAAGGCGGACCTCTTTCGCGAGCTGGTCCCGCAGGCCTTGCAGCTCGTCCTCCAGCGCCTTGCAGCGACCACGGACATCGACCACCTCCCCCAGGGCTGCGTCACGAGCAGCCTTCGCCTCAAGGACGGCCTGCTTCTCCTCATCGCAAGCCGTCGAGGCCTGGACCAGCGCCGCCCAAATCAAAGCGTCGGAGCGAATCCATCCTGAAGCCAGCTCCAAGCGCCCGGCCACCAAGCGAGGGTCGGCGCCAAGAAGATTCTGCCGCAGCCGGTCCAGCTCAGCAGCAGCACGATCTAGAACTGCAGGAGGAGTCGAAGAGACAGCAGTCGGTGGAGTAGAAGGAGAAGGCGGCAGCGCGGCCACAGCATCCTGAGGCGGAGTCTGCTGCGCCCCAACGGCTATAGTGGCGGCAGCAGGCAAAGGCACCTCGAGAGTCACTTGGGCCATGGGGGCTGAGCTCGCCCCCGCCGGCTCAGCCAGGCCTCGCGAGGACGACCGGGTAGGAGAAGCCCGTGCGTCGCAGTCACCCTCCTTCGCGGGTAGAGGCGCTGCCACGGATGGAACCTCAGGAGCTCCCTTCGGCTTCTTTGCTGTGGGCGCCAGCCTATCCAAGAGATGCGGACGTCAAGCCTCAGAAGCAGAACAAGAAGTAAAGACAAGAATCAAGCGCTTACGGGTCGTCGCCAGTGAGCTCAAGCGGCCTCCGGCCAAATTTGAAGCCCGAAAGCCGGCTAGAAGGGTCAACATCGGGAAGCTTGGAAGCGGAAGGTGCATCTGCGTCCGCCTCGGGGCCGGGGCAGACCTGCGGGACATCAGCCCGGTCATGTCCTTCTTCGGGATCGGGGGCAAGCTCCCGCCGTCCTGCTCGTCATCATCCTCATCGTCATCGCTCGGAGAGAGGCGGAGAACGCAGGACCTGCGCCGGGGGAGGGGAGCCCTCGACTCTCCGTCAGTCGCCTCGGAGTCAGGCCCTTTTTCCCGCTCCCCTCCTTCCTCCTCTTCGCTGGAGTCGTCGGAGGGCACGTCCACCGGTTCCTCGGGAGTTTCCATGGGCACGGGCCCGTCCCTGTTGAAGACGGGCATGGACTCCACTACCTACTCCCAGTCATCGCAGAGGAACAAGGGCGTAGGAGCGCCCTCCAACCTCGCCACATCGCCCCCAACCAAATATTGGAGGACCACAGCCAGATCTCCGTCGGCCAAGGCCGCGGGGCTCAGATGGGGCCTCCACATCGGAAGTGAGTACTACCGAAGTGGAGCCAGCTGGTGCTCCAGGAATTCCCTCAGCAGCGACGTGCCGGTCAGCTTCGCCGCCGCCATGCTGGCCGGCCTCAGATCCGCGTCCATCTTCTCCAACACCAGCTTCGCGCGGGGGTCCGCGAGCTCCGCTCGACCCTAATCGCTGGAGCTCGTGGGTTGCTCCATGGGCAAGATCAGCCGAGGGTGGATGCACCCAGCATCCGCCAAGACCCACTTGCTCCTGAAGCCCTCAATCCTTTTCCCGGGGTTCGAAATGGCAATGGCGCCACCGTACGCGATGAAGCTCGTGCACGCGGAAGCAGGACCGCGAGAGGTCCGGAGGTAGAAGTAGTGGCGCAGCAAGGCCACTGAGGGCTGCACCCCTACATGAGCCTCGCAGTAATAGGCGAAGATCGCCAGGAGAAGGACGGAGTTGGGGTGGAGATGCAGAGCCTGTAGCTTATAATGGCGGAGGACAGAGAAGAAGAACTCGGAGAAGGGAGGCACCAGGCCAGCAGCAATGGCGCTTACGAAGAACGGATAGAAGGTGCCCCCTTGACCCTCAGGGGTGGCGGAGCCAGCCTTGAACACCTTCGCCCCGTCGATGCCCCACGCCGCCGCCATCCGGCGCAACCGGGCGAGGCTCGCCTCCGACACGTTCGGCGAGTCTAGGGCAGACGAGTACCAAGCTACGGCCAGGGACTGACGAGGCGCCATGGCTTCCTAGGTCACGCTGTCGGAGTGGATCTGGAAATTTTGGAGGAAGGAAGGTGAGGCGCAAGAAAGGGGATCTGAGCAGCAACCGGAGAAAGCAAAAAGCAAAGCCTAGGCGGATGCCGCTCCTTTATCAACTCGCACGGTTGCTAAGGCGCTCACGTCCAATCAACCACCACGCGGCGCCCAAGGCCGCAGGCTGATAGGGCTCGTGGCGCTTCGCTCTTGCCCTTCCGCCTCCCTGCACGGCCAAGTCCGGGCGCGCCTTGGGCCCGGGGGCTACTGTCGGCGTTCTGGGAACGGGGGTCCCCAGACTTGCCTGCCTGCGGCCTGCGGCGTGGCTCAAAGGGGGGCCCAGCGCGGCCCATCTTCATCAACACAGACCCAAAACCCTCGCGAGGGGCCAAGCCTCGCGGGGCAGATGACACGGAGCTTCCTCAGGCACGGCCTCACCAGGCTGGCTCGCAAGGAGGCGGAGAGATCAAGGCGGGGTACCTCACGAGGTGCCCATGACGCAAGCCATGACGACCAAGGGCGCCAGGTGGGCGCCAGCCCGCGCAGTGTCCTCCTTTCCCCTTTGGTGCAAAGGGGGCAAGCGCAGCCGGGGAGTACCGAGGTATCAGGCAAAGGTTGCCATTTCGGTGCAACAAGACCAAGACCAGGAGGACTGCAAGACAGAGGTCATCGTGGAGCCCAAGACGGCGTCACCACCAGAGCTTTGTGCGGGCGAGGACCAACTTTAGTCAGGATAAGTGTACCAGATGTTCCCCTTCAAAATGGCCAATTGTTGGCGCCCTTCCCGCTCAATATTTGGGAAGAGGCCCAGGGCCATTGCCTATAAATAGGACCAGCCACCCACAGGGAGGAGAGGTCGAGATCGAGCATCGAGGATCAAGGATCGGATCGAAATCAGAGAGAGAGAAGGGTGACTGAACTCCTCCTAGCAGTTCGTCCCCCCCAGCAAAGAACAGACCCTCGCGAGGCTGTTCTTCCTTGCATTGTTCATCATCATCATCCCAAGAGGCAATCCACCACACCACACACTGGAGTAGGGTATTACACCACAACGGTGGCCCGAACCAGTATAAATCCTGTGTTTCTTGTGCTGTTCTTTCCTTAGCTTAGATCTTAGCGAGGCGGAGGGGTGCAGGTAGGTAGGAGGCGAAATCTCCGCGCGCACCCCAGTGTTCGAACCTCAAGGGTCTGCCGGAACCCGAAATCCGACAGATATGAAGGCCAAGTTTGGGCACCCGGTGGTCTTCTCCCCGGGTTTTCGTCAAAAGGAATTCACCATGGTGGTTTCATTTAGACGTGCCTCCTTCAGGATCAATGTGCACACGGTTAGTGTATCTCTCCTTGCCATGTTTGGGGGCTATGCCCAAGGTTTTCGTGTTCGTTTCTTGAAGGATAGGTCTTTCAAGTTCTCGGTAGCTTCAAAAGCAGTGGGTTTTGAGATCTACAATGCTGGTAATATTGTTGAGAAGGATTTTGACGTGGGTTTCAATCTTTGGAACTTTGGGGGCCCGAATTGGCAACGGGAAGAAGCTCTATACTATGCCGCGCTTGATAAAGAATGGACCCTAGTGGGTAGGTCCGGCAAGGCCATTGTTCCTCACTCTGGTGATCGCCGGAGTTATTCTGCGGTTGTTCAAGACGGTAGATCGGTTTTCAAAAGATTATCGGGACCCGTTCAACAGGGCTCTAATCAAGGTCTTAATGACACTTCATTGCATGTTAATCCTGGTCAAGACAGGCCCCAGATGGAGCGCCAGGTCATGCAACGTTCTATTGCACATAATCACGTGGTTTGCCATGCATGCGGGGCCAACGGTCACATGGCCCATTTTTGCACCACTCCGAACCTTCCTGGGCTTTGGCCGTTTATCCCTTTTGATTCTTTCCCGAGCCCACCAGCAGAGGCTTGGGCCGAAGGTGCAGTGGAATCTTGGTTTCGTTGTATTGGGCCGGCGCTACAGACTCGGTGGGTGCCTTCATTTAAGGAGTTGGTCAAGGATTTTTCCCCAAAATTCCAGCCGAGACCGTCACTTACCTCCTCGCCTTCCACTCCACTTTCCTTCTCTGCCACCAACTCTGCTTCTGCCTCGACAAGCTCGCCACCGCTGCCATTGCTGTCAGACAGGGCTCTGGTCACCACCTCACCGGAGCCGTTGTCGATGGCCAACATTCCCATAGACCCTCAACCTTTCATTCCTCATGGCTTTCAGATTTAGGTGATTGAAGGCCGCAATGGGGTTTCTCATGCGATTGTTCCTCATCGCCCGAGACGGCACGAAGACTGGTCGATTGCCACTATCCACCCGCATCCAGATGAGGTATTTTTCCCAAATGTGCGAGAGGTTCTTGAAGAGTTTCTTGAGGGAGTTGAGCAAGTAGGCTTTAGAGAAATCCAACCCTGTCCTTTTGGAGAGGCTTATGTCAGGTTCACGCATGTTAGAGACAGAGATAGGCTCATTCAGCAGGGTCCGCATGCTTTTGGTGATGTTTTTATTTCATTTACTAAGCACAATCAAGGAAGGACTTGGCGTAGGGTTCATTTCAACAGAACTTGTTGGTTGCTGTTTGTGGGGGTTCCATTTGATTTCTGTAATACTGAAGATATTGCTTCTGCGATTTCAAAGTGGGGCAAGATCATTAGTTGGGAGAAAGAAGATGCTTTGAAGGGTAAGATTTTGGTCAAGGCTAGAGTAACTGACCTCGGTGATATCCCTAAGAGTATAAGATGGTCTGAAGGAGAACTATTTGAGGAGGAGTCCTGGACCTGCTCTGTTGAGGTACTTCTTGAGGAAATGTTGGGGGTGGGCCTACAGATGAGGACCCTTTTCCACCTGAGGGTGTGGACCCACACCCTGTGCCACAGCATGCAAATGATTTTCTAGGCTTTCCACCACTGCCTAATCCTAACAATCAAGCTCCTAATGAAGAATGGGATGATTGGGAAGAGCAGGCAGAGCAAGAAGATCACTGAGCTTTCCCAGAGCCAGCACATGTCCTTCCTCAGCAGCCTCAAGTTGAAATTCCTGCCTTGATAGAAGAAGGAGCTCCAAACAGCAGCATTACTACTACAGTTTGACTGTCTAATGGTTTTCTTTCCTTGACCCACTCTGCTAGTGAGGAGGTCAACCAAGGTGCTCAGGCCCCTCATATTGGTCAAGGGCTCCTAAACATTGCATTGGCTTATGATGCAGTTGAAGAAGAGGAGGATTTACAGGATGTACAGCCCAATGTTGAAGAGCCACATAATGTGAACATGGTGCATGCTGAACAGACTCTGAATGTGGTTGCTGTAAAACAACAAAACCTGCAGACAGAGGATGATGTAACTCAACAATATATGCAGCCAGTGCCCACTCCGGGCATGTCCTCTTCTGCCAGAGATATTGAAGCTTCTGGCTCCTCTTTGCCCATTGTTCAACAAGACAAACAGCCTGAGAATTTGAAGGAAGTCCCTGCTACTGAAAATTGTGATGTGCCCATGGAAGTCGCTACTAATGCAACTGTTGGAGATTCTATTCCTTCACATCAAGTCCATATCCCAGATATCAAGGGCAAGGCTGATGTTCCAGTACCCCGCATTGGATCCTCACCTGCAGCAAACCCTAAAGGTAACTATGGGTCCTTCTCTTTGCCAGGTTCTCCTTCCTTGCTTACATTATATACATTGGCCCAAGATCATGCTTTGCAAATCATTGATGGTTCACATTTAATATCTGAAGAAGGACTGGATTTATGGATACAGCACTTTGCACCAGCAACACAAGGAGCTACACCAACTTTCAAAATAGAAATACCAGTAAGTTGGTTTAACTTCACAATTCACTTACTGTTGACACCTGACAAGTTTGGATGGACCATGCATTTGCTAAAGTCTGATGTTTGGAAATTTTTGACTGCTAATTGTGAGCATGAGGACACTTTGCTTTTTCACATACCTGATGGATGTGCAACTTCTCAGGCACCTGCATGTAAGGATTTCATCCTGGGGCTAGGCAAAGAAAATGAGGGTATTAGCCCTGATGCTCACTCTTCCACTGGGGCTAGCAGTCCTCTTCAGCAGGTGTCCTCAAATAAAGTCCTGCCCCTTGGAGAGGCCATATCAAGGAAAAGGAGGGAGAAAGAACCTATGGTAGAAACTAAGGTAAGAAGAAGTGATAGGATTAAAAAGGATAACAATGGCTATAGAAGGAAGTTTTGTGCTACTCAGTCTTGTTTACCATGTAATGCCATACCTTCAAGTATTCACAATTCAGTGGTTAAAAACCTGTCTAGATCTTTCTGCAAGGTTGCTGAGGAAGAGATACAGGAGAAGTTGACCAAGAAGCCCAAGAAGAAGGGGCAGGAAGATGTGGCTAAGGTGTCCAAGGCCACAACAGAAGCAGCAAAGTCCAGGCCTGTGTGATGATGTGTCTACAACATCAGTCTATGATAGATAGCAGGATGGCCTGCTATCCTCTTTTGGGAATTACTTGTCTTATGTATGCAGTCAAATGTAATGCTTGCAATTGCTGCACAATGCTTGTTTGCCCTGGTAGGCACCTTTTGTATGTTATATGCACTTTGCTGCTGTGTCAGCTCTGGTATCTCCTTGTGGTAGAGACTACTATTCTATCTGATGCTATGGAAGCTTCTGGCCATCATATGTGGTTGCTTTGGTTCACCTGCTCATCTGCTTATGTCTCCTGCTGGAATGTTTCCACATGCTTTCAGTGTTTTGTCCTTTTTGTGGATCCCAATAATTTTATGGCCTGGGATTGTCATCAGGGGGTGGGCCCTGCTGACTACAGTAACATCAAATTGATTGTTAATGAATAACAATACAACATGGAATATCTTAAACTGGAATGTGAGGGGCATTAATTCCTCAGATAAGTGGTTGGCTATCAGGCAAAAAGTGGAAGAAAGTGTTGTTGGAATTGTTTGTATACAGGAAACTTAGAGAGAAAACTTTGATCTAGCCTACATTCATAAAGTATGTCCTCAAAGGTTTAATAAATTTGAGTACTTACCTTCCATTGGGGCATCAGGTGGCATACTCACTGCTTGGAATGGAGCTCTTTTCTCTGGGGAGCTAATGTTTCAAAACAAATTCTCATTATCTATTCAGTTCACATGCAGGACATCCTCCAAAAGTTGGGTCCTCACAAACATCTATGGACCTTGCAATCATGAGGATAAAACTGAGTTCATTGACTGGTTTGGTAATATTCAGATGCCTAATGATATAGATTGGATTATTATGGGGGATTTTAATTTTATCAAAACTCCTGAAGACAGAAATAGACCTGGAGGAGATGTAAATGAAATGCTCATGTTTAATGAGGCAATAAGTGAACTTGGCCTGATTGAATTACCCCTAAAAGGCAGGCAGTTTAGTTGGAGCAACATGCAAGACAACCCACTACTGGAGAAATTAGATTGGTTTTTTACCTCTGCAGCTTGGATGACCAGCTATCCTCATACCTTGGCTCTTCCCATGGCTAAACCAATTTCTGATCACCTCCCTTGCATGATTCAAATTGTCACAAATATCCCAAAGTCCAGAGTGTTCAGATTTGAAAACTATTGGCTTAACCACAGTTCTTTTAAACAGGTGGTTCAGACTGCTTGGACTATTCCAGTAGGTCATTCAGACTGTGCTAAGAAGATTACTACAAAATTCAAGAATGTCAGAAGAGCTCTAAAGCTGTGGGTCAAAAACCTTGCTTGTCATAAGAAGCAAATTGCAGATCTAAATGACTGTATATTTCTCTGGGATATGATTGAGGAATATAGGGACCTTACTCTATTTGAAAATAATTGCAGGACCTTGCTCAAGGAGTATCTATTAACTGTGCTCAATGATCAGAAGATTTATTGGAAACAAAGAGCAAAAATTAAAGGAGTAAAGTTTGGAGATGAAAACACAAAATTCTTCCACACTAAAGCCTCTATTAATCATAGGCACAATAAGATTGCTATGCTGCTGAACAAAGATCAAGTTGAAGTAACAGATTATGATGGAAAGGCTGCAATCCTCTGGGAGGCTTTTAAAAATAGATTGGGACAATCTAATGGACACTCAATGCACTTTGACCTTAATGATCTTTATGAAAACACAGTGGACCCCCAAATCTTCATTGATCTAGAAAAGCCTTTTACCCAAGAGGAAGTTGAGGAAGTGGTCAAAAACCTTCCTACTGATAAATCACCAGGGCCAGATGGATTCAATAATGAGTTTATTAAAAATTGTTGGGATATTATTAAGACTGATGTCTTTGAGCTTATATTGGCATTTCATGCTGGGAATGTAAATCTTGAAAGCATTAACTCCTCTTTCATCACTCTAGTGCCAAAAAAAGAGGTGCCACTTTCTCCAAATGACTTCAGGCCAATTTCTTTACTAAATGGTGTTCTGAAAATCATTACAAAACTGTTGGCCAATAGACTGCAAAGAGTTATTCTACAATTGGTGCATATTAATCAATATGGCTTTCTCAAAGATAGAGTGATCCAGGACTGCCTTGGTTGGGCATATGAATACATTCACCAGTGTCATAAATCTAAGGAGGAAATCTTAGTAATAAAACTGGATTTTGAGAAGCCTTTTGATATAATTGAGCATGATGCAATCATTGATATTTTTGGAGCTAAAGGATTTGGAGAGAAGTGGATTTCCTGGATGGAAGCTTTGTTCACAACTGCATCCTCTTCTGTATTACTCAATGGAGTTCCTGGGAAAAGAATTTACATAAGGAGGGGAGTAAGACAAGGAGACCCTTACTCTCCTTTAATTTTTGTGCTGGCTGCTGATTTGCTACAATCCATTCTTAATAAAGCCATGAGATTAAACCTGATCACTGCTCCACTGCAAGTAAACTCATGCCCTCACTTCCCAATTGTGCAATATGCAGATGACACCTTAGTGGTTATGCAAGCTGATTCTAGGCAGTTGTTCTGCTTAAAAGCACTTCTGAATACTTTTGCCACGGCAATTGGGCTAAAAGTTAATTATGGGAAGTCCATCATGGTACCCTTGAATATTGCTGAAGACAGGGTAGAAATTTATACAAACACCTTGTAGTGTGCTAGAGGACAATTCCCATTTACCTACCTTGGTATGCCCTTGGGAATATACAAACCAACTGTTGAGCAATGTCTCCCCCTAGTTAACAGGATTGCAAAAAGATTGGCTGGTATCTCTATCTTCATGACCCAAGCTGGAAAATTATTGTTGGTCAAGTCAGTGATGATATCTTTATCAGTCTTCTTCATGTGCTGTTTGGACATACCTGTTACAATAAAAAAGCAGATCATTAAATACTTGAGACACTATCTTTGGAGAGGACCTGATATGGAGGATAAAAGGCCTGCCTTGGTGGCATGGACCACAGTGTGTAGACCAAAAGACCAGGGAGGCTTAGGAGTTCTAGATATCTTTACACATAATAAAACCCTGCTCATGAAAAATCTTCACAAATTCTTCAACAAACATGATATTCCCTGGGTCAACTTGATCTGGGAAACATACTATAATGATGGAAAATTACCAGGGGACAACATGATTGGATCTTTCTGGTGGAAGTCCAACTTAGCTCTCATTGATCAGTACAAAGCTATTGCTAGATGTAATGTGGGAGATGGTGTCAGTGCTTTCTTTTGGGATGATCTATGGAGCCAAGCAATACTTAAACACCAATTTCCTCACTTGTTCTCTTTTGTCAGAAACCCCCAGCTGAATATTTAACAAGTATTGCAGACTGAGTACCTGCAGGATTTATTCTTCCTCCCCTTGACAACTGAGGCCTATGAGAAATTCTTACAAATGGAAAACATTTGTATAGCCATGAGACAATCTGAGCATTTAGACTCTTTAGACACATGAAGTTACATTTGGGGGACTGAGCACTATTCCTCCATCAAAGCATATAAAGTCTTAATTGGTCACAAACAGACACCCCCACACTTCAACTGGATCTGGCAGAGTTCATGCCAACCAAAGCATAAAGTTTTCTTCTGGCAACTTCTTCATGATCGAGTCAATACCCGAAACTTACTTAGAAGGAAGAATTTTGTGTTGGAGGATTACAACTGTGCTGTTGGAGGCTGTCAACAAGAAGAAACACTGCACCATCTCTTTTGGGGATGTCCATTTGTTCAACAATGCTGGGACTTCATTTGTCCAACAAGAGCTCCAAACCTGTCTGTGTTAGAAGCATTCCAAGACCTCAAAGAAAAGCTAAGGTATCCATTTTACATGGAGATAATCATTCTTGGAGCATGGGCCATTTGGATCACCAGAAACAATAAGATTTTTGAAAATATTGCACCTTCATTCCAAGGGTGGAAGTTCATATTTCTGGAGGAACTGAAGCTTCTCAAATATAGAATGAGGAAGAAGCATGAGAGACAATTTTTAGTTTGGCTTGATAGCATGTTGTGATTACTTTGTTCTTAGGCTAGTTGGTTGTTTAGTTTTTTCTTTCTTTCTTTTTTCTTCCTTTGTTTCCTAGGTTTTAGGTTTTTTAGTCTTTTTGTTTCTTGGGCTTACCTCAAGCCTTTCAGAAATCTTTGTTTCTCTGAGTTATTTATTAATAAAAATTGCAGTGGGGTTTTATCCTACTGTTTATAGTCAAAAAAAGCCCATGTGAAGCAGCTCGAAGGGTTGAGATGTCGTCATGATTATCTTCGAGGGATGCTTGGCCCTTGTCATCTTTCCAGCTTTGCAGGCACCACACGGATGATCCTTCTTGAACTTGACGCCCTCGATGCCTACGACATGTTTCTTCTTCGTGAGTGTGTACAACTTCCTCATGCCAGCATGCCCTAGCCTCCGATTCCAGAGCCAGCATTCTGACGCCTTTGCTAGAAGACATACGGCCAACTGTGGTCCTGCTGAGAAATCTACCATGTACAAATCGTCCTTTCGATATCCTTCAAAGACTAGAGATTTGTTAGACTCCATAAGCACAAGGCAACGATATTTGCCAAATATCACTACCATATTCAGATCACAAAGCATTGAGATAGACATTAAGTTGAAACCAAGGGATTCAACAAGCATCACTTTATCCATGTGCTGATCCTTTGAGATTGCAACTCTACCTAGACCCAATACCTTGCTTTTACCAGTGTCAGCAAATGTGATGTGACTCTTGTTAGATGGACATAAGGTTGAGTCCATGAGAAGACTTCGATCACCAGTCATGTGGTTAGTGCATCCACTATCCATAATCCATTCAGAAGCCTTTGGTATCGTACCCTACAGTGCAGTTAGGGGGATAGGCTTCACCAAGGTAAATGTGAAGCATAAACATTTGACGAACAAGCATATTGTCAAAGTTCAGATCCTGGTTAGGGCAGATCGGATGACTGTCATGAAAACCAGGAACAAAATACATAGTAAGACCATTCGGGCATTTTATCTTGCGCCCCACAAGATGTTTTAGGTCCCCAGCATAAGCATCAGACACCTTTGATTTCCGGCTGGAGACCCTTCCCTGCAAAAAAAGTTAAGTTTTCTTAACCACCCACATTTTCAGGGGTGGCTTCGAAGCAATGAGTCTAAGTGCAGCATCTAAGAACTTTGGCTTTGGAGCCCTAGCAAATAGTCTTGCAGGAGGTGAATAATACTCATAAGAATAAGCAGAGTAGTTCTTGGTCTTATGAACATGACGGTTCGATGAAACACGCTCATATTCATAGGCCTGAGTATGGTTTCCTTGCAAAACATTGGTGTTAGGGTGACTCTGGTGAGTCCTCTGTCTGTATGAAGCATTTGGACCATATGAAGCCTTTGGTCTGGGGTTTGTCTTCTTCCCAGGTGGTGTCATGATCACATTCACCTAAAGATTCTCAAGAAAACTTTTGGGTACCCATATCTTCTTCAAAGGGGGTCCATTCCTGCAGTTATTACCAATATACCTGGCAAACACTTCACCATTCTGATTCTTAAACAGTTTATAGTTTGCATCAAAGGATTCATCAATGATAATCGGGTTAGCACAAGTGAAGCCAGATAAGGTAGATGGATCCACTGAAGGTCCCTTTGCAGCAACCCATGTGGTTTTGGGGTACTGCTCGGGCTTCCAGTAAGAACCATCAACCATCATTTTCCTCTCGAACCCTACACCCTCTTTCCTAGGGTTTTGGTTCAGAATTTGTTTCTTGAGGACATCACATAGTGTCTGATGCCCTTTGAGACTTTTGTACATTCCTGTCTCAAGCAATGTCTTCAACCTAGCATTCTCATTAGCAATAGGGGTTAGTTACCACATCAGCAGTTGAAGATATTGCAACAGTAGTAGCAGTAGAACATCCAGCAACAGAAGCAACATTATCACGCTCAAGACATTTTAGACATGGTGGTTCCAATCTCCTGAGCAGGACTGATCTGTTGAGCGCGGAGTGACTCGTTCTCCTTTTGAAGATCTTCATGAGCCGATCTCAAGTTCTCAAGCTCTTGATTCCTTTGAAGATAATCATAGGAGAGCTTTTCATGAGTAGTTGAGAACGTTTCATGACGACTTTCAAGTTCTTCGTACTTAACATAAAGATTTTTTATGTCTTCAATTAAGGACTGAGATCGGGTCATTTTCACGTCCAATGGGTCATCGCTTTTGTCTACAGTTTTTGAATATGTTCCATGGCATTTTGTTGTTCAGTTGCAATTTTAGCAAGTGTTCTGTAGCTAGGTTTAGATTCACATTTAGAGTCATCTTCACTTGATGTTTAAAAGTAAGCATCGCGTGAGTTTACCTTGGCACCACATGCCATGAAGCAGTAGGTGGGTGCAGAGTCATCCTCATCGTTAGCATCAACGTTGGTGATGAGACCATTGTCTTCAGTGTTGAAATGGACTTGGCGACGTATGCTGAAGCTAGAGCCAGGCTTGCCACGCCTAAATCAGATTCCTCTTCAGACTCCACCTCCACCTCCTCAGATGCAGACTCCTCCTCTGAATCCATCTCCTTGCCAACAAATGCACGAGCCTTGCTGGATGAGCTCTTCTTGTGTGATGAAGACTTCGACGAAGACTTGGAAGAAGACTTTGTGGATTTCTTCTTGTTGTTGTTCTCATTGTCCCATTGAGGACATTCAGAGATGTAGTGACCAGGTTTCTTGCACTTGTGGCACGTCCTCTTCTTGTAGTCACGAGAGGAAGCTTCATCATTTCTTGAGATGGATCTCGAAGACTGTCCGAAGCCTTTCTTCTTGGTGAACCTCTCGAACTTCTTCACTAGCATGGCAAGTTCCTTTCCAATGTCTTCAGGATCCTCAGAACTGCAGCCAGATTCTTCTTTGGATGAGGAAACAGCCTTTGCCTTCAAAGCATGAGTTCAACCATAGTTGGGACCATAGATATCTCTTTTCTCAGATAACTGGAACTCATGTGTGTTGAGCCTCTCAAGTATGTCAGACGGATCGAGAGTCTTGAAGTCAGGGTGTTCTTGAATCATCAGGGTCAGGGTGTCAAATGAGCTGTCGAGTGATCTCAAGAGTGTCTTGACGATTTCATGCTTGGTGACCTCAGTGGCGCCGAGTGCATGAAGCTCATTTATGATGTCAGTGAGGCGATCAAACGTCAGCTGAACATTCTCATTGTCATTTCTCTTGAAGCGGTTGAAGAGGTTGCTAAGAACACTGATCCTTGAGTCTCTCTGGGTTGAGACGCCTTCGTTGACCTTGGAGAGCCAGTCCCAGACTAGCTTCGCAGTTTCCAGAGCACTCACACGACCATACTGTCCTTTGGTCAGATGACCACAGATGATGTTCTTGGCAGTAGAATCCAGTTGAATGAACTTCTTGACATTAGTAGTGTGACACCTTCATCGGCCTTGGGAACGCCATTCTTGACGACATACAGAGGTCGACATCAATGGCTTCAAGATGCATGCACATCTTATTCTTCTAGTAGGGGTAATCAGTGCCATCGAAGACAGGGCACGCAGCGGAGACTTTAATTATCCCTGCAGTCGACATAGCTAAAACTCCAGGTGGTTAAACCGAATCACACAGAATAAGGGAGCACCTTGCTCTGATACCAATTGAAAGTGCTAGTTATCGACTAGAGGGAGGGTGAATAGATGATTTTTATGGAAGTCTTCAAAACACGGGTGCTTTGAAGACAAACTGTAGAAATGAACCTATTGATATGTAGTGGAAGGTAGACTACACTAGACAAGCCATAGTCAAGTAAGCAATGAAGTGAAAGCACGAAGACTATCAGCGGCTAGGTAGTATGGATCAGGATGGAACATAGTATGAAGCCAAACAATAACAGTCTTCACACAATGAAGTCAATCAGATCATGCAAGCAGGCAATGACTTCACGAAGAAAAACTATAAGTAAAGAGAGGTAAAGGATAGAACCAGTTGCTTGGTGAGGATAAGGATTTGTTGGACCAGTTCCAGTTGTTGTGACAACTATACGTCTGGTTAGGGAGGCTGGGATTCAACTCAGAAGACCGCATCTTCACCTTATTCCCCTTGAGCTAAGGACACACAGTCCTCGCCCAATCACTCTGGTAAGTCTTCAAGGTAGACTTCCAAACCTTCACAGACTTCGTTCATCGGCAATCCACAATGACTCTTGGATGCTCAAAACGCGATGCCTAACCGGATGGAGGATTCACAGTCCTCAAGTGTAACAAGTCTTTAGGTCACGCAGACATAAAGACTTCAGTGATGCCTAACACTCTTTGGCTCTGGGTGTTTAAGGCTTTGTCCTCGCAAGGATTTCTCTCTCAAATGCTTCAGAGGTGGGTTGCTCTCAAACGACAAAAGCCGTGCACTAACTCTGAGCAGCCACCAATTTATGGTGTAGGGGTGGGCTATTTATAGCCAGGAGGCAACCCGACTTGATTTATCTGAAATGACCCTAGGTCACTAAGGAACTGACACGTGTCCAACGGTCAGATTTCAAACACACGCGGCAGCTTGACTTGGGCTACAAGTAAAGTTGACTCATCCAGCTCTGGATAAGATTTACTCTCATTGTCTTCGCTCGAAGACATAGGATTTGGTTGAGCATCACTTTAGTCATTCTGACTTTGTTCACTTGGACCCCACTTAACAGTACGGTGGTTCCTATGACTCAACAAAGAAGAAAAGGAAACTACGAAACAACTGTAACATCCCAAAATTCTAAATTTTGGAATGTTATATAAATAGATAGATTTGATTGATCGCTTGATTGATTGACTGAAATTGAGTGAAATTCGAAACCTTTTAAAAGTTAAATGAGAGGGAATAAAAGGACTTTCCCAAACTTTCATTTTCATTTTGATCTTCGTGATTCAAATTCTTTTCAAATACAAAACCTTAGAGAAAAGATGACATGACTTCTTCCATTTAATTAAATGAAAAGGGTATTTGAAAATATCTGAATTTTATTTGGAAATATTTTCAAATTCAGAAACTTCAAGCGACTCAATGATTTTCATGAGAGAAGATAAAATGACTTCTTCAAAACATATGAAATATGAGTTGGGAGTTTAAAAGGATCAAATTTAAAGTCCTTTTGGAAATTATTTTCAATTTGGAGTTATTTGGATTTTTTTCAAATTATTTTTCTCCAGAAATAAAATATATGGAAAATAGGGTAAAATGATTCCCTGCATCATAAAATTTGAGAGAAATATTTTTGTAATTATTTTGGTATTTCTAAAATGATTTTTATTGGATTTTAGTAGGGCAGTGGCACTCTTTCAATTATTTGAATTTTTTTCGAAATTATATGACTTGAAATAAATGTTCATCTTGTAGAAAATCTTTTTCTTAAAATTTTGATATATAATATGCCTATATAAATTTTTTATTTTATTTTTATTTATTCAGGTTATCCTTCTGTTTCTATTTTTTTTTTAAACTGTACGTGCGGCCCGTCCTTAAATGTTGCGCACGTGCGCATCATAGTACCAGCAGGCGTCCTATCTTTTTTTTCCTATATGGGCCAGGCCCAGCCGGGCATATTCCTTCCCCATATTTTTTTTTCTTTTCATAATTTTTTTCTCTCTTTTCTTTTCAATTGCTCAAAAAAAATTGCGGTGTGCGCGGCCGGCCGAACCGCCTAAAGGCCTTTTGGCCATGGTGCACCTCCTTTCTCTGTTTCGTATATTTTTATCTACGTTTAGTCCCACATTACCTAGCCTCTGACCCTTAAACATTTTTTCCACTTATAAATATAGACCCATAGAGCCTTCAAAAATCATCCGATTCGGGTTAAATCAATATTTTGGTTTGACTAGATTCATTTAAGAAAAATATATTTCTCCTCTCCAGCGCGACTTCTAGAAATTGTCTCTTCTCTCCAAAATCGTCTTTTCTCTGCCTTATAAAGATATTTTTTTTGTTTTTTTATACTTACGTAGTTTATTATTTCTAGACTAGTACGATAAAATAATTAGATTACCAATTAGTCTCTATATTTATACGTTAGACCTAAAATTCTTCTAGCCGTAGCTATTTTTCTTTCGTAAAACAGCTTGGCCCTGATTTTTTAAATAGCCATACCTTTTTACTCGTTCATCCAAATTAGATGAAACCAACGCCCACTTCTTCGTTACGATCTCCTCTATCCAGTAAAACAACTTAAACATAACTTAAGTTTTATAACTCCGATTTAGTTGATTCGTTTTGCAAATTGAAGCTCTTGACTTAAACTTTCTGACAAGGCCAAATTCACATAATTTTGGTACTGATAGAAATTGTTTTATGTTGCAAGAGTTATTTGTTGGTTTTGATGTTTTACGAACTGTCTTCTTCGTTCTTCCCGATCTTTTGAGTGATTGCTTATGTGTGGTTACTATTGCTTGCTCACTATAGATTGAACGGAGTGTGACGAGTAGAACTATCAAGAGTTATGAGTGCGAATCATCTTCATTAACAGTAGAACGCAAGTTCACATTTTGATCATATCCCTTCCATACCCAGTTTTTATGCATTAGTTTCACCCTAAAACATTGCATGAGTAGGATTGATAACATGTGGATATTGGGAAGTAGTTGATGAGGTAGTACCTATTGTCCTTTATATCAAACCCTTGGGAGTTACTTCTATGTTATGCTTATACTACTATGCTATCCTCGTAGACGTGGATTGGGTTTGAGTGTATCCATCACAGATGTGAGATTGTTAATTAATGGTTCAACTTAAGGTGGTTACTTTAATACACATCTGGGTGGATTGGTTGGGGCACCTGGAGAACCCAGTGCTTACCCAAGGGGATCCCGGAGGACCCGTGTGATCACCCTATGGAATGCCACCCAGGCTCAAAGGGATCACAAGATTATTCATGCTAGAAACTTCTGTGTGTAGCCACAAGCTATTATGGGCTCTAGCATAGTTGAGTAAGTTGTGTGAAGCTCTTGAAGAGATAGACTAGCAGGTAGTTGGGTTGTAGGTGGTATAGTCTATCCGGAGTAGAGAGTTAATGCTTCTGAAAGACTGTGTCTCGGTCATCCATTTCTCAAACATCATGTAGTACGAGAAATCCAATGGAGGAGATCGAGTCTTGTGGGGAAAAGTGCACAAACATCTACAGAGTGTATAAACTAATCATGATTAGCCGTGTCCCCGGTTAAGGATATCTTGAGTCTCTGTTACTTGGATTATCATATTGATCTCATCATGTTACTTAAATAATTTGTTGGGTTATTGATGTTAATTTGGGATTGAGTTGGAGGAACCTTCTCAATATTTTTCAATCAACTTTGTAGTTAAATAAATCATATTCCTTTGTTGTAGGGAAAAATTGGCTTTTCACAAAAACATTATAACCCTAGAGCTTTTCCACCAGCCAAATATGCATGTAGTGATAGCTATTATTCATCATTATCCTCTGGTGTGAATTTGCTAGTACATTCAATGTACTGACCCTTTGTGGCTGCAACGTCTCATGTTGCAGGACTTCTTACAATGAGTAAGTGATACGTTAGGGTTATGATTTCTACACTCAACTTTGTCATTGGTGTTGATGGGAATCCACAACCTTGTTGTTACTTCCGCTATTTGGATTGAGGTAATAGTATTTACATTATGTCATACATGTGATTTACCTCTGTTATAAATCCTCGAGTACTGTGTGTGTTAGCATACCGATCCAGGAATGACACTTAAGCACAAAGACTTGACCGTCTGAGGTCGGGTCGCTACAAGATGGTATCAGAGCACATATTGACTGTAGGACATGACCCCTAGAAACTGGAAAACCCATAGGAAAGATTTTCTCTATAACTTTCTTTTCAAAAAAGATCTTTTACCTCTCCTCTCTTCTGAGCTTATTCAAATATTCACTTTAGTGATACCATACCCCTTTCCCCTTTTGACCACACGAAGATTCGACTGATGAGACCACTCCAAGAAGTACAAGATATTGGACAACTAAGACCATTCGGAATGAAGAGGATTTTACCATATATTATAATAATGGAAACTACAACGGTTGAAGACTCCGAAGACTAGGAGAATTGAAGGCCCTGTAGAATTTTCCAGATTTGTATGACCTAGGAAGGCACCCCTTATGGAACTTGGCAGACTAAGGAAGCTGTCAATACCTGAGATCAAGGTGTATCGGAGAAAGACCAGAACATGGAGCATGAGAACTCAAAGTTTTGTCAAGAAAACCCTAAGGCAGGAGATATCAACTATGGAAGATAGCTCATGGCAATGACAAGGGCAGAAACACGGTTATCCGTGATGTCATCGCCACTGATACTATGGTCACCGAGCTGAGCTAAGCATGCATTTGTTTGGAAGGATTGGATGGTAGAAGGCTGCTGGACCATCTATCAGCAAAAGATGAAGTTTTAACCTTAGCCGGTGTATCACCAGGATCTAGAGTATTACATCAAGAATTTTAAGATGGACCTTCAGGGAGCCGTATTTGACAAGGAAGCATTTCGTGAAGAACTTAGGACCCAGAAGATGAAAGTAGCCAAGCTGGATAAGCAAAACCTCGAGATACCGGAGATTCGTCAGGAACTGAAGGACAGTAGGACCATGGTTCATGCGAAGGATGTTGAAACCAGAAGTTTGGAACGCAACTCCAGAATATTAAAGGACGTCACGAGAGACTTCACGTCAACAAGAATGATCTGGCAAAAGAACTTGAGAAGGATAAGCACGATCGAAAGAAGCCATTGGAGACATGAACAAGAATCGTAGAGCTTGATTACTTTGAAGATTTATTGACCTTTAGAAGACCCAACCCCTGTTATATGCCTACGTTAGATGCGACGTTTGTGAGCTGTCATTTGTTTGATGTTTTTTCGACAGCCACAGATAAAATCTATCTTTTCAAAACCATTGTTTGTATTGTGTGCATCCCTCTCCCTCTCTCTCATCTCACCCCAAAACCCATGGACCCAATAGAGGATGAATGGAGATGAACTCATATTTTCTGGACCGATGATTCAATTGGAGATAGACCGATGGATTCAGGACATGGAAGATCATATGAAGAATAACACTATAGCCGGAAAGGATATGGCCCAACATGCTCTTCAGTGCTTTGAAAGAGGTGCTGCTACTTGGTGGAGGATGTACCAAACCATGAATGGGTGGCAAGGAGTAACCACTTGGAAAAAATTAAGTTGACTCTACAAAGATCTCATCTTGTGTCCCAGAAGTTGAAGCCTTATGGAAAGAATATGAAGAAACATTGTGCATGCAAGATTTGTGGGTAAATAGGACACACCCGTAAAGAACACAAGGATGAATGCCCTAATTGTGAAGGAAGTCACCCAGTTGAAGAATGCCCAACTAGGCAGATTACTTATTTCTTGTGTGAAGGGACTACCCACTATCCTGCTCAGTGTCACATTTACCCCATGGTATGAAGAACCGTACAGCAGAAGAAAGAAGTAAAGAAAGGAGCCCTTGTGGAAATTTTAGAAGAACCCATGATGAAGGAAGATGCCGGGGGACACACCCAAAGAAGAACCAATTAAACCCTACACCAAGTCATGCTATTCATGTGGAGAAGAAGGACACATCTCCCAGAATTGTATGAATGGGGATCTAGTAGAATTCCCGACGAAGGAAGTAGAGTATGACCCACAAGAAATAGAAGCCATGATTGGCATGGAAAGGTCCAGGAAGAGAAGTAGATTGGATTCCAGGAAGGACCTGAGTCATATCACCTGTTACAGGTGCAAGGAGTCAGGGCACTACCTCGGTAGTTGCCCAAAAAAGGAAACCTCGAGACTTGTCAGAAGTAATATGTTTTCGTTTTAATGAAGCAGGGCACCTTGCCAAAGATTGTCCCAAAGAGAAGGAGACTCGTGACAAATAGTTGAGTCTGTGAGAAGTATAGTAGTAGAAGTGAGAACATTTTCTTTTATATTGAGGTGTTGAGTTGAGGCATGTAATGAAAAAGCAAGAGATTGTAATCATTGGAGAATCAATAAAGTTAGCGTCGTTGGTAAAGATTTGGATTTTATGAGTTGTTACTCTATGAAGAAGGATTTTGACCATTTTTTAGGATATGAGAAATATGGTCTATGTAAGATTTGTGCATTTAAGGGTGGTAGTACCCTGTGAGGACACTTGACCTCTGGAAAGGATTATGATATTCCACAGAGTGGACTTTGGACAAAATAAGTACGAGTTTTATCTCGATATGTGGGATATCCCAAGAGTATGAAGGGATGAAGTATTATTGGAATATAAAGGCGGTATAATGTTGGTAATATGGAGTAATTGTAACATTGTGATGAGTCTGAGTAATCACACCTTAGTTTGGTGCCAGTAGAAGGAAGGGAGACACTACAATTGGAAGGACTGAAGAAATGCTAGGAAGCTGGATGTTGGAATAATGATCAGTTGCCCGATGATGATTTCAAGGTTTGCAAGTGATGAGATGGGCCATAACCCACAAGCCCCAGGACCTGACAAGAAGCAAGCACACCCTTGCTGAAGGAAAAAACCATGGAAGAAGTTACGATTTTAGCAGCAGACGATTTTATAGGAGTTTACGCAAAACCTGAGAGTTGTGAAGGAACGATAGATGTTTGTTTGGCTTGCAGAATCAATGGATTTATCCGAACTTGGTTCGTCGACAAGAGAAATTCTGCAATGCTTGAGAGGATGACCGAGTGTTAGAATTCGAGATTCGCTAAACCATGTACAAGGTAATGATTTGGGTGCGGGATAGATTGATCACCATACCGACTTACTCTTATTATTCGCCTTGCTATATGGGATGGTAAATCTGAGTGACTGACCTATAGTAGAGAGATGACGATATTAAGCCTTGTTTAAACCTTAGAATGGTATAATCACTTTCCCTTGTACAAGGCAGTTGTTGCCAATCGTAGGACATACAGTGAGAATGAAGCCTAGACCCATTTCCTGCAGGAGAAGCCATAAATGGTTGACCACCATGAGATATCGATAGTTGTTTCGTATTGGCGCCAGACCCGTCAGCTAAGAAGACCCAGTCACAGAAGAACCTTACCAAGATGAAAGACAGAAGAATTGAGGAAAATGTTATGCCGCTATCGGAAGAGCCCAGAGAAGGAATTTTCCCGAAAATCTAAGAAGACCCACACTGCCAACAATAAGGATGAAGTATAAGAGTCTTGTTGGAACCGTAACCATGCTTCTAAGGGTGGTAGCACCCTAGACCCCCTCTGATGATCAATGGATTTTGAGAAGACCCCAAACCTAACCTATTTCTTTCTAGCCTCTCCGAATCTCGAGGATGAGATTCCTTTTAAGGGTGGTAGGTTCGTAACATCCCAAAATTTTAAATTTTGGAATGTTATGTAAATAGATAGATTTGATTGTCTGCTTGATTGATTGACTGAAATTGAGTGAAATTCGAAACCTTTTGAAAGTTAAATGAGAGGGAATAAAAGGACTTCCCCAAACTTCCATTTTCATTTTGATCTCCGTGATTCAAATTCTTTTCAAATACAAAATCTTAGAGAGAAGATGACATGACTTCTTCCATTTAATTAAATGAAAAGGGTATTTGAAAATATTTGAATTTTATTTGGAAATATTTTCAAATTTAGAAACTTCAAGCGACTCAATGATTTTCATGAAAGAAGATAAAATGACTTCTTCAAAACATATGAAATATGAGTTGGGAGTTTAAAAGGATCAAATTTAAAGTCCTTTTGGAAATTATTTTCAGTTTGGAGTTATTTGGATTTTTTTTCAAATTATTTTTCTCCAGAAATAAAATATATGGAAAATAGGGTAACATGATTCCCTACATCATAAAATTGGAGAGAAATATTTTTGAAATTATTTTGGTATTTCTAAAATGATTTTTATTGGATTTTAGTAGGGCAGTGGCACTCTTTGAATTATTTGAATTTTTCTCGATTTTATATGACTTGAAAAAAATGTTCAAATTGTAGAAAATATTTTTCTGAAAATTTTGATATATAATATGCCTATATAAAATTTTTATTTTATTTTTCTTTATTCAGACTATCCTTCTGTTTCTATTTTAATAAAAAAATTGTACGTGCAGCCCGTCCATAAATGTTATGCACGTGCGCATCATAGTACCAGTGGGCGTCCTATCTTTTTTTCCCTATATGGGCCAGGCCCAACCGGCCATATTCCTTCCCCATATTTTTTTTTCTTTTCATAGTTTTTTTTCTCTCTTTTCTTTTCAATTGCTCAAAGAAAATTGCGGTGTGCGCGGCCGGCTGAACCGCCTAAAGGCCTTTTGGCCATGGCGCACCTCCTCTCTTTGTTTCGTATACTTTTGTCTACGTTTAATCCCACATTGCATAGCCTCTGACTCTTAAACCTCTTTTCTACCTATAAATATAGACATATAGAGTCTTCAAAAAGCATTTGATTCGGGTTAAATTAATATTTTGGTTTGACTAGATTCATTTATGAAAAATATATTTCTCCTCTCCGGCGCGACTTCTGAAAATTGTCTCTTCTCTCCAAAGTCATCTTTTCTCTGCCTTATAAAGGTATCCCTTTTTTTTATACTTCCGTAGTTTATTATTTCTAGACTAGTATGATAAAATAATTAGATTACCAATTAGTCTCTGTATTTATGCATTAGACCTAAAATTCTTTTAGCCGTAGCTATTTTTCTTTCGTAAAACAGTTTGGCCCTGATTTTTTAAATAGCCATAACTTTTTACTCGTTCATCCAAATTAGATGAAACCAACGCCCACTTCTTCGTTACGATCTCCTCTATCCAGTAAAACAACTTAAACATGTTTTTGAAAGTTCTAAAATTTGAATTCAAACAGATTTGTATTCAAACTTTTTTTGTTCATAACTTGAGTTTTATAACTTTGATTTAGTTGATTCTTTTTGCAGATCGAAGCTCTTGATTTAAACTTTATGATAAGGCCAAATTCAGATAATTTTGGTATTGTTAGAAATTGTTTTATGTTGCAAGAGTTATTTGTTGGTTTTGATGTTTTCCGAACTATCTTCTTCGTTCTTCCCGATCTTTTGAGTGATTGATTATGTGTGGTTACTATTGCTTGCTCACGATAGATTGAACGGAGTGTGACGAGTAGAACTATCAAGAGTTATGAGTGCGAATCATCTTCATCAACAGTACAAGGCAAGTTCACACTTTGATCATATCCCTTTCATACCCATTTTTTATGCATTAGTTTCACCCTCAAACATTGCATGAGTAGGATTGATAACATGTGGGTATTGGGAAGTAGTTGATGAGGTAGAACCTATTGTCCTTTATATCAAACCCTTGGGAGTTACTTCTACGTTATGCTTATACTGCTATGCTATGTTCGTAGACGTGGATTGAGTTTGAGTGTATCCATGACAGATGTGAGATTGTTAATTAATGGTTCAACTTAAGGTAGTTACTTTAATACACATCTGGGTGGATTGGTTGGAGCACCTGGAGAACCTAGTGCTTGCCCAAGGGGATCTCGGAGGACCCGTGTGATCAAAATGCCACCCAGGTTCAAAGGGATCACACGATTATTCATGCTAGGAACTTCCGTGTGCAGCCACAAGCTATTATAGACTCTAGCATAGTTGAGTAAGTTGCATGAAGCTCTTGAAGAGATAGACCAGCAGGTAGTTGGGTTGTATGTGGTATAGTCTATCCGGAGTAGAGAGTTAATGCTTCTGAAAGACTGTGTCTCGGTCATCCGTTTCTCAAACATCATGTAGTGCGAGAAATCCAACGAAGAAGATCGAGTCTTGTGGAGAAAAGTACGCAAACCTCCGCAAAGTGTATAAACTAATCATGGTTAGCCGTGTCCCCGGTTAAGGACATCTTGAGTCTCTGTTACTTGGATTATCATATTGATCTCATCACGTTACTTAAATAATTTGTTGGGTTATTGATGTTAATTTGGGATTGAGTTGGAGGAACCTTCTCAATATTTTCAACCAACTTTGTAATTAAATAAATTATATTCCTTTGTTGTAGGAAAAAATTGGCTTTTTGCAAAAACATTATAACCCTAGAGCTTTTCCACTAGCCAAATATGCATGTAGTGATAGCTATTATTCATCATTATCCTCTGGTGTGAATTTGCCAGTACATTCAATGTACTAACCCTTTGTGGCTGCAACTTCTCATGTTGCAGGACTTCTTACGACGAGTAAGTGATACGTTAGGGTTACGATTTCTACACTCAACTTTGTCGTTGGTGTTGATGGGAATCCACAACCTTATTGTTACTTCCGCTATTTGGATTGAGGTAATAGTAATTATGTTATTTCATACATGTCATTTACCTCTGTTATAAATCCTCGAGTACTGTGTGTGTCAGCATACCGATCCAAGGATGACACTTAAGCACAGAGACTTGACCGTCTGAGGTCGGGTCGCTACAACAAATATGTCTTCGTGCTCCATAGTCTTCATACGATGTCTTCTCATGTCATAGTCTTTAATGTGAATCTCTTCACAGACCATCATTGTCTTCAATGTCTTCACACATTTTTTTGGGGTCATCTCTGGTAGGTAAACCGAATCAATGAGTGACTACTACATGTTTTATCCTACAATTCTCACAAACACATTAGTCCCTCAACCAAGTTTGTTGTCAATACTCCAAAACCAACTAGGAGTGGCACTAGATGTACTTACAGAGGTGAGCATACCAACAAACTTGAATATCTGCCTTGGCTTTGCCTATTATCATTATTCTCACATCCATCAGTTTTTACTTTTTAGATGGGGGTAGAGATATATTGCCCCCGGGCCCTACATAGAACCGATGCACAAAGCCACAAAAAAAGTGCCCAATTTTGGTTAGGTAGTCACAAAGATGGGGTTACCCATGCTAATATCTATTGTTAATCTTTATATGTACTTTGTAGTCTATCCTTGCTAAGTTACTCATGTAACCTGGGTTTCAAGAAGTGGTTGCTATTTTGATTGATATAATCTTAGATTTGTTGCAGACATCTGGTTGTCCAGGGTGGTCCAGCCGTTGCCTGAGAGTATGACGATGCTCTTCAACCCATGACCAATGCTTTCATTAAAATGGATCTACTAAACCACCCTCACTTGGGCGGCTTTAATTGGTACTGTCAGTTGCTTAACAAAGAATACCATGGTCTCCGCACTAGAGGTCTTGTGTGAGGATGAGGGTGAGTCTTCTTCTCATGTTGAAATAGTGTGGTCCATATGTACCCGTCCTTCTTGTTTATGTGGCTTCAGGGTGTGTTTACACTAATTGTAGGCACTTTCGGTAAGTTGGATGGTATGTAAAACCTTTGTTTGCAAAGAGGGGTTTGATGCTTGAACCCATTGCTATGGTCATGTCATTTATTTTAATGACTGTGATGACATCAAAATAAATGATATGACTTTTGCAATGATTCTGAGCACCGAACCCCTCTTTGCAGCAATGGGCCTTTCATATCGTTCAATGGCGAAAGAATTTACAACAACTGTATTCACTTTCTCGAGGCACGTAAATAAGAAGGTTAAGCAACGTGTAGTGTACATGACACCGTTTTCATCGTGAGAGGAAGACTCGCCCTCGTCACATCATCCTCGTAGGGGGGCTCCCATGAGGGTGTTCTAGTGGACCCATTTTATAATAATCAAAGCAAAGCAATAGCCAAGAATGTGACATCACGTGTGATCCTTTTTCATGGATCATCTGTTGATAGCGAGTGAATGCCTTTCAATATCACCGTCGCTTACCGCCGGCAAATCAAATCAGGAAATCATCACGGCCCTTCCCTTTCCCTTCCACTTCCTCTTCCTCTCGGAGATTCCCACTGATGAACTCCGGCGTCTGTGTCTGCAGAACGCCCTGATTTTTCGACGACACGAGCGTTTCTTCTCGTAGTGTAGAAACAAGTTGCAAGTCGACGAACTGTCGAAGTCAAACCAAACACCGCGAACTTGGGTAAAGCCATCGAACACTTCGCCTCGTGCTCAGCTACTGTGCTAGCCAGTCTGCTCACCAAGCAAATATATGCGTCTCGTGCTCGTCGGCCTCTGCCGGCGGCCAACCGCCCGGTCGCCGCGGCTCTCATTCCTGCCGCGCGGTTCCCGGTGGCTTCGCCGCAGATCCCCAAGAAGCCTCAGAAGAAATTGCCCCTCGAGGGCTGCTGTTCCTATGATGGATCCCGAGGCCAAGGAGGGCGGGCCACTCCAAGAAGCTGGCGGCGCCGGCGCCGACGGTGGTCCCCGCGACGGCAGCGCCGAATGCGGCGTCGCCTCCCCCTTCCGCTGGCTGCGGCGGCTCTCCCGCGAGCTGCACTGGAGCTTCGTGCTCGCCGTCTTCGCCGTCTACGGGGCCTGCCAGGGCGTGGGCAACGCCGTCGGGGTGGTCGCCGCCGCGTACTACAGCAAGGACGTGCTGCGCCTCCAGCCGTCCGCGGCGCAGTTCTACCAGGGCATCGTCGACTCGCCGTGGGTCGTCAAGCCCATCTGGGGCCTGCTCACCGACGTCGTGCCCGTCGCCGGGTACCGCCGCCGCCCCTACTTCCTTCTTGCAGGTGAAAAATATTTGGGGATCACTTCTTGATTCCATCACACACACACACACACACACACACACACACTGACACACACACACACACACACAAATAGGCAGACTCGACATCATTTTCATGGTTGGTATCCTGATGCTCAGTTCTCTGATGTTAATGCAGGCGTGATTGGCGCCACGTCTATGCTTATGATCTCCCTGCAAAGCAATTTGGGGCTCATACCGGCGGTCCTAGCCCTGACGGCGCAGAGCGCAGGCGCGGCGATAGCTGACGTGACGCTGGACGCCCTGGTTGCGCAGAACAGCATAACACACCCGCGCTGGCGGCCGACATGCAGAGCTTGTGTGGGTTTTGCTCCTCATTTGGCTCATTGATTGGGTACTCCATCAGCGGCCTTCTTGTCCACTCCATGGGCGCCCAGGTCTGTTGGGTCTCCTGTTAAGCTAATATGCTATCAATCCTTGTTCCTCACATGCCGCGACATGCGAATTCGATGTTCTCGGCGAATGATATGCCTTGTGCTTGATGTTTGAAGGGGGCTCTTGGCTTGTTGAGCATCCCCTCAGCACTGGTGTTCTCAGCTGGGATTCTCCTGAAGGAGAGCCGAGTGACAAACTTCAGTTACAAGCAGGTCAGACAGCAGACTCAACCTTTTTGTTGGGTTGTCTTTGCACACTAATGACATTTAAGGCCTTTGCTAAATCAGGTTCATAAGAAGTTCTACAAAGCAATTCAGACAATGGGGACAACACTCAAGTGCCCTGAAGTCTGGCGCCCATGTTTGTACATATATGTTTCGCTCAATCTAAGCCTGGACATCCAAGGAGGAATGTTCTAATGGTACACGGATCGACTAACTGGACCAGGATTTTCTGAGGTGTGCACATATCATCATCACTGACTAGGAATCTAAAAGATAAAAACATGGCATCAATGGTTAAATCTCTATAGGCAGGTGGTGTTTCATACAGATGCCTGGCGCCCTGGCCACTTTGATGCAACATAATTTATTTATTTATTTATTAATGGTTAAATCTCTATAGGCAGGTGGTGTTTCTGTTAGAAGCCAATCTGGTTATCTGGCCAGAACTCTCTGGCTGGAAGACAGCTAGATGCCACTTTGATGCAACATAATTTATTTATGCAGCTTCCATAAGTAGATGAACATGGTATTTGTGCACTACCTTAATATTGCTAAAGCAATGTACATTCAAATTCGACTAATAAGCTTCTGAAGATGGCCTCTGCCAATCTGCTCAAATGTTCCAAAATAGCAGTCTCAATCAGATCCTAACCCTTTACCGTGTAATATATGATAAAAAATTGCATGGATGTGCTATATAGGCTACATCGAGATTTATGATACTCATTTGTTGCCGGAGAAACTTACAGAACATTTGCATTGTGACAGGAATTTATCGGTGTGATCTATGCAGTCGGTGCAGTGGGTTCACTACTCGGAGTTGTGCTATACCAAAGTGCTCTGAAGGACTACAATTTCCGCAGCATGCTTTTATGGGGTCAGGTGCTGTCAAGCCTGACAGGAATGCTTGACCTAGCGCTAGTGACCCGACTAAACACGAAAATCGGCATACCAGACTACGTTTTCGCTGTGATCGACTGCGGCGTTTCTGTGATGATAGGCAAACTCCAGTGGATGCCGGTTCTAGTGCTTTGCTCCAAGCTTTGCCCTCCGGGCATCAAAGGAACCTTTTATGCGCTGCTCATGTCTATACAAAATGTGGGGCTGCTTATGTCTGCCTGGTGGGGTGGCCTGCTGCTGCACACGCTGAATGTGACTCGATCGGAGTTCACTAACCTTTGGGCAGTTGTATTGATCAGAAACATCTCGAGGCTGCTTCCGCTGATGCTACTGTTTCTTGTTCCTCAAAGCGACCAGAACTCGACACTCCTTCCTGCGGAGATGCTCCATGATGACGAATCTACAGAACCTGTCAAGGATGGATCAGGCAGTGTTGAGTTTTCCGTCCTTGTTGCGGACGATTCAGGTTGTCATCCTCCCGTTGAGGATGTTCAAGATGAGAGAATCAAAGTGACTGATGATGTAGGAGGGGATGTAGAGTTGATCCCACTGATGAACACGAACAGAACAGTTGGGTGATCATCTTTTTCGTAAGAGGGTTGATTCATGATTCATTTAGGCCCCGACCATCTGATTATACGCTTCAGTAGCTGTTGCTAGGAATGTACACAATTTCTTACCGCCTGTTTATCTGTATTTTGTATAGGTAAAAGCAGCTGAGTAGCAAGTGAAGCATACATTTTCTTCTTTCTTTCTTTTTTGCGAGATTCTTCTTCTTTCTTTTCTTAATGTAAAACAAGATAGAATAATACAAATATCAGTCCATTCAATTATTGTGTTGAGCAGTTCTTTTTTCCCTATCCATTGTTTCTTTCCTGCTCTCTTCAGTTGAGTTAAAACAGTAATTTCATCTCCTTCTCTATCAACAAATATGGTAATCATCCCTGATTACCATATTCTTTTCCTGTAACTTTCACCAAGGTTATGGTTGAAAGTTTGGCGTTTTGAGAATGTTGTCCTTTGTAGGTGTGAAGTGCTAGTATTTCAGTACATGTGGTGCTCTGCATATTCTACACTCACCCCTCCCCAGGGCCTGTGCATCTACCAACCCTGTATATCACAGGCACTGGCAGAATTTGTTGGTGAAAGCCGTCTTCTCTTTACCTCATTTTTTGGATGGCAGAGTTGACGGTAAAAAGACGAAGTACAGATCTAGCGTATGTTATGTGGAAGAATTGACTTTGCATAAGAGTTTCTATCTTGATACATAAGTTCATTTCCCAAGCTCACTGAATAACTGAAATTCGAATGAGGGCAAGTGTTGCCAAATTTGAAGACAAAGTGATCGATTTATTATCATACTAATCGTTCATCCACTCATGGTCAGACACACACAGGCAGAAGCCTTCCATTTATACTACAGTGTCGCATCAGAAATGGCAAATAGCCAAGCAAATCGATCATCTTCTCTCTTACACAATTAGCACATGAACCCTAGATCTCTCACACCAACCCGAAACTACAGACAACACAGATATACCACCTTGTACACTTGCTTTTGTTAATCAGAACCAGCGGCTGGCTACTGCCGTGCCTGGTTCTTGAGGTGCTGGAACATCTTCTGTTTTATCCACTGCCTGTCGTACGGCAGAAAAGCTTGAAGTTGATGATCATACCTGCAGGGGCAGACCACAGCATGGTTAGTTGTTTTGCTTTTGTGATTCAGCGCTTTGAAAGTTAATGCGAAATTGTACTCACACTAGGGCACTGATGTCCGCTAGGCCATCGATGAAATTGTACAGGTCTGTGATGTCATAAGTGAAGTTCCTGGCCATCGGGTTGATATCCATGATTTTCTTTTCATAACGGGCACAGATACCTGTCGTTTAGAAAAACAACCTGTTAACCATATTATGCTCTACAAAGACAGTAGCTGAAGAAATGAACGCAAATACACAGGACTTGCTTCAATCAAAGAAAAGCATCTGGTTGTCCATATGAAGATCTACAATGACGGTAGCTAAAGAAATGAACGCAAATAAGTGCAGTTGCAGTGCAGATACGGTTTTGCTGTACCTACTGTATTCCAGGGAACCCACCAGTTTGTGTGGTGCTTAGCTCATGGGTGATCCGGGGAGGATCCTAGCTGGAGTTAATGATGATCTTTTTGAAGTAGGTAACATTTCAAAGGGGAGATATTTCCTTAGCATGTTACCGTTCCAAAGGGATGCCCTGAGGCCGCGCTTGGTATCGGTGTAATTTAATATGGAGGTACTAAATTTATAAGTGTATCTTACCGGACACAAGTGTTTTCCGGCTGGAAACAAAACCGGTCAGTGGAGACGTGTATGTTTTACAGGTGTATTTAAAAGAAAACGGTAATCCAAACAGGGCCTGAAGAAAATGGGAGCTAATTCTGGTGTATGGCCCTAGTGATCAGGTTGTAGAGGGGCTTGAAAATAAATCAGAGGTTCCAATGTGCCCATTATTATTGGGGTGAGGGGGTATCAATCAGAGATTAATTGATCTGTTTAATTTTTGTAGTGCTAATTTGAATCTGATAGTTATCTAGGGGAAAAAGCTAGATTTACTTGGACTAACGAGCAATTAGATTATGTTAGATGTGTGTTGGATAGAGTGCTGATATCTTGTGATTAGGAGCCATGTTCACCCTTTGTAACTTGCAAGTTGTGACCAGAATTGGTTCCCTTTACCTCTATATTCTGAGTTAGATGGTCACAATGGTCACAAAAGGTTCTTTGAAAAACAATGGCTACTAGAGGGTTTTAAAGATTGGGTTATTTATAAATGGGGAGAATTCTTAAATCGGCAACATAGGAGGTGGAATGCGTTGGATGACTGGAACTTCTGTTCTATTGAGCTTAGAAAATTTCTGAGGGATTGGGGACCTAATTTTGGGAGAGAAGTAAAAGTTAGGAAAGACGGTGTTCTTGATAGTTCTGGACACTCTGCTGGGGAATGGCAGCTTGGAACAGGAGTTGATCGGTATTTATAAAGCAGAAGAAGCTTATTGGCAGCAAAGAGGGAGAGAGAAATGAATTGTTCAGGGTGACTGTAAGACAGCTTACTGGGAGAAGAAAGTGTTCTATCTTTTCTTTAATTCATTGATGGGGAAAAGGTGATTAGTGCTAAACAGGAGCTCCCTGACCATATCTATGACTTCTACAAGAGGCAGTTTGGGGCTGAACCTAGAGGTGGCATGTCGTTGGCTGCCGAAGCATGGGGAAAAATATGAGAGTCTCTGAATCAGAAAATCTAGAACTGTGTACACCTTTTACTGAAGATGAAGTGGAGTTTGCAATTAAGCTGATGAACATCAATTCTGCACCCAGCCCTGATGGGTTCTCTATCCTGTTTTTTGGAAAAAATTAGGGGAACTTGAAACCTCTGGTGATGCACATTTTTCATGATCTGCATAGGGGGACTCTTACAGGTTCACAGGATAAAGTTTGGGGTGCTTACTTTAATTCCTAAAATTCCAAGCAATCTAGGCCTATCACACTTCCGAATGTTATCACTAAGATGGGCGGTAAAACAGCTATTAACATTAACTAGAAGAATGCCCCGGGCGTTGCTCCGGGAGTTTGTATGAAATAAAATTAGGCTGAACTAATCAACCTAGCTAGTGTCTTTACAATTTCTCTTATAGCAAGATAATATGTTTATCAATATTTTTAAATAAATAAATGTACATCTCTATGTATAAGTGCAGAATTGGACGAAAACAAAACAAATATGCATGCATGCGTCACTTTCTTTCATAGTGCTAGCACCCGAGTATGAGTTGCATGCATGCATCAGTTTTTTTATTGATTAAAACACTCCTTAGGCATCATTTACTACATGCTCTGCATGCATGCGTTGGTGGATCTTAATGGGTAGATCCAATGGCTATTGTAGTCTGATCGAGTATATCCAACGGCTAAATCAATTTAGGTGATGTGGCTGAAGGAGAAGCAAGAGAATTCCTAGTAATGGGGGCTAGCTATTTAGATATAGTAGATGAGGAGCAAGGAATCTTTTTTTTGTAATGGAACAGAGAGACCCCTTGTCACCTATTCTTTTCAATTTTGTGGTAGATAGTCTCTCCACTATGCTCAATGCTGCTAAGCTGGCCACATCCATTGGCTTGTTGACCATCTTATACCTGGGGGGCGGGGGGGTCTCTCATTTACAGTATGCTGATGACAAGTCGTTGCTGTTTCTGAAGACTGATCTTGACATAATCAATACTCCTATTAAGTTTCTCCTGTACAGTTTTGAGGGGATGTCAGGGATGAAGATAGATTACCATAACAGTAAAGTTTTTGTGTTGGAACGTCATATCTAGGAACAGTGGAGGGTAGCAAACTTGATTAACTGTGCTCTGGGTTCCTCGCCCATGACTTATCTGGGAATTACTATTTCTGACCATTACTATTTGTTGCTGATCTGCAAGGGATGGTTGATAGAATGGCTCATATGGTAGATACTTGGCAAGGGAAATTTCTTACCTCAGGGGAGGGGGGGATTGTCTTGACCAACTCTTGCTTATCAGCTTCTCCAATGTTCTTGATGGGCTTATATTTGTTACAGCCTTACAGGATGGGGTGCATGGTAAGATGGACAGTCCAGATTTTTCTGGCAGGGGCCTGGGAAGATCTTCAAACACCATATGGTTGATTGGGAAAGTTTGTACTCCAAAAGAATCTGTGGGCTTGGGGATTCTTAACACCAAGATCATGAATGTAGCTTTGAGTTTGAAGTGGTTTGGAAAATTCAGCAAGAGGTGAGCCCTTTATGGATGCCTCTTATCAATGCTAAATATCTGAAATGTTGTTAATTGTGGGGCTGCTAGTAATAACTCTTTTCAATTTTGGGGAAGTGTGAGCAAAGTTAAACATCTTCCAGACATGGGAACTACACATCATGTGAGAAATGGGGAGAGAACTTCCATTCGGAATGATCTGTGGTTAGGAAATGATCCCTACTGCAAACGCTTTCCAGCTCTTTTCAGCAAATGATGTGACCCAGATCTCAGGGTTCTGAAGCTCGAGCCTCAGGGGAATGGTTTGTCCCCTTTAGGACGAACTTGGATGAGGTGAAGTCAAATCTGTGGCTTACTTTGTTAGCTGAGATTGCTGGTACTGATTTCAGAGGAGAGGATGAGGTTAGCTCCTGGCGTCTTACACAAAAAGGAGTTTTAGGGGAGTTAAACTTCCTATGAAAAGGGGTACATTAATTTGCACAAATCTGGAACTTATTCAACTAGTTCTATGCACAAAAAGCTTATCCTGCAGGAAAAGGGGTACATTAATTTGAAAAGGAGTTCTGGAGAAGTTAAACTTCCTATGAGAATCTCGTGTGGAAACTCTTGTTGGATAAACTTCCTTCGAGGATCCAATTGCAAAAAAGGAGATGCCCAGGAAATGGGATGTGTGGACTTTGCGGAGCACCTGCGGACGCGGACCACATGTTTTTCCAGTGCATTACTGCTAGGTTTGTGTGGAGTTGTTTGAATGAGATGTTTAACTGGTGGTGGCCTAGTAATAGAGGAGAGTTTATTAGCTTCACTGAGGGGGAGGGGATAGTTTTAGGATTATCTGGATAGTTCTTTCTGTCCAATTTTGGGCGCTCTGGAAAATGAGAAATAAGATGATCTTTGAGAAGAAGTCTAATATTCATCCTTCTGACTACTTGTTTGCTTCGATGATTCACCTGCAGAAGTGGATGCCTCTGTGGAAGGGGAGGAACTGAGGACACAGGAGGAGATCAAGAAGACAAGATTGTGTATTCAGGCACAGATTACCAGGCTGAAGCAGGAATCGACACCTCACCAGGACCCAAGCGGCGCATGATAGATGTGATCTGAAGTGGTTTTTGTTTCCTGCCCTGTTGGTTCTTGGGTTTTCAGGCCCTGTTCTAGTGCCTCTGCTAGTGTGTTTGTTTCTGTAAGCTGGTAACCCCAGCCCTTTACCTTTTTGTTGGATTGTAAGATTTTTGAACCTTTGGTGTTCTATAGACCGGGCATCATAATTGAGATGCCTTTCGTCTAAAAAAATATGCCATCCAGGTCACTGCATGCACGAATAGCCGAATAGGTACACAACCCCACAATGGCCTGCATCTATCATGGGCCAGGGCAATAACTACCAGTACACGTTCTCTTTCCTCCCTCGCATGATTTATTTTCCTTGTATACCAACAACGGTCAGAGCAGCGCTTCTCTTCTTCCTCACAGCGGCATGGTGACCTATGCAGAATCTGAGCAGGGACACGATGGATGAGGTTTTGGATCATGTGTGCGCTCCTGACAATGGGCACAGTGGGGGACGTTTTGCTGCTTCCCAAGACACTGATGAAAAATGCAGGTGCACAATTTGTACATATATCTAAAAGGACCAGCAAAATCCTGTGATTTGTTGTTATGTGACTCCCAAACCATGTGATAATTTGCATACATCAATGGTCATTTCAACTGTTATTGAACATTTTGAACAATGAGATCTTGTTTCATTAAACATTTAAGCATACTAATGGTCTGTCTCGCCTAAACATTAGACAGATATCACTTCAGTTTTCTGAAACATTTGGCACAGTGCACACTGTAAAATGCCAACCACGAAGGTTACTGGTGACAGTAAACAACATTATAAATTGAATTCCTGAACGTTCAGTCCAAGTTCTACTAGATGATGATGGCTGATGACTATTTCTATAGAGCTGAAGCAAGGAATAGATGAACTGTCTATATGCAAAGCAGTAGCATATCTTCAGAATCCCATGATAACTCATAGTCAACAACACATGCACAATCAGACAGCAAAGTAAAATTTATTCACATAATTGCATTAATATTTCAAGCCGCATGCATGAGAGAACACTAACCATCCAGGGCTTGGTTGAGTGAACTGAAGTCCATAAAAGTTCTGGACGCTTTGTTTGGAGATGGTTGCACGAGAACAATGGTGTGCCTTCCAGCCTGTGATAATGTCACAAATAAGATCTTTTATTTTCAATGAAGGGAGATTTTGTTGACTCGAAATGATCATCAAGGCAATAAAAGCAAAAGATTTCACAGCTGGCCTCTGCATAGCTAAGTGCAACAGGCCATAAATAAGATCTGGGGTGCTAAACTTTGCACAAAAAAGTGCTGGTGAGCAAGTCAGTTTTGAAACGGGATAAGCACAATTATTGTCCAGGCACCCAGAACAGCTGGGGACCGATGTACACCAACAAGAGTTTACAGACCGAACATCATGGCAGGTACCACTTTATTATTTATCTTCCACCAGTTCTCAGATAGAAGTTATTTCCAGATTATCATTGACACACTACTTTGAAAGAAAGAATGAGCCCTAAAGAGCACTGTTAATTGCTTCCAAGTAACATATATGCGCCTTTGGGCCTTGCGACCAGCAAAGCCACCCAGGGTCTTCCTAACCGAATTGAACAAAAGCTGCCAAGCACCACGTCGAGCACACTCGGATAGTCCGATTCAACCAGGGCACAGGACACGAGAACACTAGATAACCATCCAACAAGGTATCATACACTCCACACAGAGATGAGAATGATGAATCAAAATTCCTAGGAAAGCAAGCAAACCGCGGTTGACATCTCACATGCAAATCCAAGCTACTCAGAGCATATATACAGAAGACGCTCCGGGATCGATGAGCGCCAAACAGGGGTCCACAGAAGGAACACCAATGCCCATTAAGCCAATACCACATCACCGGTGCCCATTAAGCCAATACCACATCACCGGTGCCCATTAAGCCAATACCACATCACCGGTGCCCATTAAGCCAATACCACATCACCGGTTAACCTCCACATGTTCCCCAAAGGCAGTTATACTTCCAGGATCAATCAATTTCACATCTCAATTTGCAGCGACCTTGGAAAGAGTAAGCAGCGCTGATGAAAAAGAAGCATAAACACGCCATCTGGACTTTGCCCGATGGCAAAACCACCACGAGTTCTTCTAGCCAGAGAAATTAATTAACCCCCCAAAGGCAGGAGGAAATGGAGAACAAAATTCCCCACAACAGCCAGCGAGCCGCGACGCGAGGCAGAGTACCAACGGAGGAAACGGGAATAATGCGGCAGTAGGGTTAGATCGCCGTACCATACTCTCGGCGCAGAAGCAGAAGCACGGGTCCCCCGCCGCACCCCGGCGCAGGCGAGCGTCGGGCCGACGAACCCTAGAGAGACCAGCAGCCGCGCCTTTCCTGCGAGAAACGAGAGAAAACGAAGTGGGCGGAGCCCAGGAGGAATCTCCGGTAGGGGGGAAGCGAAGACGAGACAAAAAAAAAAAGTTACCGGAACGGCGGGTGGAGGCGGAGGCGGAGGCGGTGGATGGTGTGAGCGAGCAAAAAGTTGCAGGGGCAGGGGAGAGAAGCCCGATGCAGAGAGTGAGAGATCCTTTTTTGGAACAGAAATGGAATCCTTCCAAAAACATAGGGGAAACCCGATCGAAATAAATTCTTTCAACCTACCCCAAAAGGAAGAGATCGATATTTACCAGCTACAGTACTTTTTTTGTTATTACCAGATTTTTGGATTTGCGTCATTTTTACCGCGTTTAAAAGATATGTATATGTTTATAATCTCCAAATTGCACTCAATGCTCGGAACTCGGAAGCGAGTAAAAACTTCATGTGTAACGTTCAATTCAAAAAGAATTAATTCGTGTGCACTTGGCCAGCAAACAAGTTTTATTTACGATGGTTGACGTTTGGAAATGGTTTACAAACAGACATGAACTGAACTAATCTCACAACTCACACACATTTAGCTTAGAAACAAATTGAAAATCTCTTCCAATGATCGATTACCAACGGAAAAAAAATCTCACAAGAAAAAGCATCCAATTGAACTTAGGAATAGATTCAAAATCTATAAGAAGGGCATTCAAAAATCTATTTGAAGAGCATCCAATGATCAATTACCAACACAAGAAAAAGCATCTAGCAATAAGCGAGAACTGAGGATGACGGTAATAAGCCAAAATGATCTTAGATTCAGTTTTCGACTCCTACAATGCTGACACGATATATTGTAACCGACAGAATACTCCAAAACCACAGTACATTGTTACAAATTGTGTAAGAACTGAAAAGAAATAATAACATTGGAGGAGACACAAAAACATCCCATTTGAAAACCAAAGAGCCTTGTTCATTCCCAGGCTCCAGCAAGAGTTAGGCCGCCGTCGCCAGAGAGACCAAAATCCATGGCTTCTTTCTGTCCTCGAAACAATAATCAACACTCATGTGACCTCGCAAAAATATACAGCTCAAAACTGGCTGTTGCTCACATCCCAGTTCCTCTGCGGTGAAACACCTAAGCTATAGAGAATACACCATACGCTGATTTTCACTAGACACAGCACCTGAGAAGTTGAGCTGCCAAGAGCTGTTATATCGAGAGGCTGTTGCATGCGTCGACTACTGCAGCATGTGAGCTCAATATGGCCTGGCCTGCTGGGTCTGCTTCTAGGGTTTTCGTCACGGAGGTGAATATTGCTTTGCGGAAGAAGGTGTCCTCCATTGCCTTTAGAATCCCCTCCACGGCTTCAAATCTCAGGCCACACGACAGAATCAGACGAGCAATCACCTCACCAAATTGCGTTGGGGCTTTAGGAAGGTCAATACCAATATCTTCCAACAGCGACCCATATAGCAAGCAACCATTTTCCAGATCTTCAGTCTTGAAAGTTTTCTTGGTGTACAGATGCTCCAGAAGCTTAACAAGAGGGTCAACAAAACTGGCACCTTTATCCAGAGCAAGATTGATAGCTTCTTTAACAATCTCAGGGTGGTAATCAGGACTCTGCAGCTCCTCGATACACTGTTGTGCTTCATCCAAAATACGGATACCAAAATACTCCTCAAGAAGAGATGCTGTCTTCTTCTCAAGCCCTGCAGGGATCACCTTGGCAGAACTGGCTGCTTTGTCAGGAATAGGTACAGAAGCTGGAGTTGCACTTGATGGTTTTGGTGATGCTGTAGTTTGAGCTGGTAAAGGAGTGGGGCTAGCCGTAATGCTGGAAGGGCGGGATGGTGGACCACCGGTGCCCAAGAGTGCACTCTTGCCAATCAGTGCTCCAGTGCCTTGAGGAAGAAGCCTGGGGTTGATGGGTGATGGCTTGTTAATAGATGAAACCTTATTAATCAACGAACCCTGGTTGCGAAGCGGATCGCCTCTTGGCATTGATCTAGAACGCTGAACTTCCCAGTTATCATTATCTAAACCAGGCATCCCAGGCATTTTTCTAGATCCAGGCATCCCAGGCATCATACCTCCTGTTCCTGGCCGGTTCACTGAAAAACCTCCAGGCGAAAGAGGCCCACCTGGTGCATTACGGCCATTCCTCATGTTCGCTGTGGCCCCTGGACGTAATCCAAGGTTCTTTTCAGCCTCTGTGTGGATCTCGCTGATTGTCTTCGCCTTAATCTGAAAGTTACAAGCACAAGTTTACAATGGATGGATTCACAAATACAGCTGGATTCAGTTGCTATAAAAAAAGTCATACAAGTGGGAAAAACTGTTTGAAGGCTTAAGTGTGTCATTCTAGTTTTGAGAACAGACTATACACAGTATAATCAAGTAATGTGGTGGTTTTAACTGACTGACTATAAGCATGTGCATGTTGAGTGTAGAAAGCAAAGTGCACATCTGACTGATTTCCAATAAATGTGCAATTCAACATGCTGATCATTTTTGGTTTGCCAGTACACACGATGCATGTATGTTCTTCTAGTATGTTAACCTTTAGGATCTTAAAACTTCCAGCTTTCCTATAAAGTTGACATGCCTCTTCTGGCAGTATGCAACAAACTACTAAAGTGAGATGAGCCAGTACCCAGCAGCAGTCGTTAACTGGTTATACATAAAAGGTAATAGTTCAACATAATAACAGCAAAGCAGTAACATCGATCCATTAAATCACTATGAAAGCAACTGCATGCAAGAATACACAGTCCATGCACTTGGTTGATTTTATTTACCTCAGCACGGCGAGGAACCCAGTTGTTAGAACGGAGATCAATCAAATCCCGGACCATGAACTTGGAACGTGGGGTCAACTGAGGGTTCGCTACTAGCTCCCTAATCTGGACGAAGTAGGTATCATTGATTCGGCGAGACTTTGGGTTCTCATCAAGCTGTTTACCAATCGTATTGAAGAACTGACAAATTGCTTCGACATGTTCCTCATCAGGGCAAGCCTTTTTATCAGACCCCAGTAGCTCCTACATAGTGCACACAACAAACAGATTAGGCACGTTTTCATGGAATAATAATTGTACCGTTGATTTCCCAAGGTGTACCTTGACAATGTGATGAACTATCTTCTCAGGAACCATCTTTTGCTTGAGTAGCTCACCAATTAGACGAATATTTCCAAGCGTTCTAAGTTTGAAGATCCTTTCTTTGTCCCTTTTCTCCATCTCTTGGTCAGGGCCAGTCAAACTTGCAATCTCAACCCTCAGGCTGTCAGCACCTTCAAAAGCTTCCTGACAATTGTTCAACAGCACACGTTTGAATGTAATCTCTTTACCGCCTGGTTCTTCAGAAGGGAATGTCGGGAGGTTGTCATTGAGTTCAGAACAAAGTTGGGCATACATCGGACAGAATGTCGGTTCAAAAACAGCCTTCTCAAATATGAGAGAGATAACATCCTGAATGAAAAGAAAAAGATGGATAAATCACCAGGAACAGTCAAGAGGACATGGGATTATAATACACAGCTAGAAACAAATCAAACCTTCAAAATATCAGCAGTAGTAATTCCAGAATCTAGCAGTTGGCCCTTGAGTAGATCAAATTTCTCTGGCGTCAGTTTGTTTAGTATACTGCACAAGCAAGAGCAGATAAACAGCATGCAGACGACAAATACAAACTAGGTAATATATATGCTTAGTAAACAAGGAATGAAAATTGCCACGTCAACAGGAACAAGAAGAAAAACATAATATTACCCTTTCACTGTTTTCAGGACTCTGTCTTTCTCCGAGAGATTGCCTCTTCGGGCTGACCAAGGTACATCAGCCTTGATAAGAGCAGGAGGTGGGCCAACCTGACATTTGGAGAACAAAATAAGGAGGGATATACATACGGCCAAACACTACCTTGGTAGGGAAAAATAAGTAATGAAAAATAGAACAAAGCATAACAACACATGAAATCAATCACCACAGAATATATTATGGGACGGAGGGAGTACTTGTTTACTTCTATGCAAACACACAACTTCTGCATGTAGTTTCCTACTGAATACTAGGTTGCTAGAAAAGGGAGTATGTTCATAGTTGCATAGAATGATATTTAATTAAGCAAATTATATAATAGCACAACAGAACCATGATCAGACTACACTGTTGAGTTGTATCAACAATCCCAACATTGTCTGTATGACAGATCAGTAAAACCAAGCAACTGTACTGAGATGTGATGAATGGAGTCACGTCACATCAACATTGATTAGTCAATGCAAATCAGCATTCAATCCAAAAAGGAAGCAACCAGCAATTCAAAATTTACTACAAAAAGGTCAAAGGGAGCAAAAGAGTAAACGACTGATGCTCGTCTTGAAGGTACCTGAGCTTTCTGGGAGCTCGATTGATCTTGCCTGTTAAACTGCTCTTGCTGCCTGCCACTTGCATTGTACTGTTCTTTAACCTCACGAATGTTGTCCCAAGACTTCTCTTCTGGAACTGCCGGTGCTGGAGGTTTCTCTGTGCGTGCACGCCAGTCACGATTATCTGTCTCAGTAAACCGGTTTTGAGCTTGTACTTGTGTCTGTGTCTGTGTCTGCAATTGCACCTGCATAACAAAAAGGACTACAATAAGGGTTCCATCTTCCACATGTGCAAATTAGCATAGAACTGTGATAAATTTAGTGATATGGTAGCATGAAGATCATTTGATAAGAATGCAAAACATTATAGTACAGATTGTAAAAATAGGTAAACTACATACAATGCACATGGAAATGAAGAGCTCACATTTGAATCGTTGCGAACCCAGCTCTGATCGTCACCATGAAGCTCTGCTTCAATTTCCTGCTGAAGCCTCAAGATTTGCTCGGTCACATCAGTAATCTGCAAGGATATTATATCAGTGCATGCTATTAGAACTAACACATAGTTATTGAAGTTCGCTGGACCAAAGATGAAAGCACAATTATGTCCACAAAGAAAGATAGCCCATCTCTATCTAGAACTATTTTTAACACATTCTAGCTGGCATGTTGCTTATCAGTTTCCACCCTTATAAAGGAGAACCATCCTAATAGGTTTGAAACTTGGCTTCCAATTCAGCCTTTTTTCCCACAGGCTCAAAATAAAACATGACTAATCAAACTGCTACTAATCAGGGAGAAGTTACGCACGCTACAGAGTATTCTGCCTCCTCAAATTGACAACAACAGGTGCACTTCCACACCTGTTTCATGGGATGCCTCTAGAATTTACTTCCATCCTTGAACCATGCTCCCCAAGCTCATGATGTTACTTACAAAATAGCACTGCCTTTCTACATATAACTTTCGCAGTGACAGCCTATTTCCACTAATATACCAGCACACACATTCAAACATACAAAACAGGAGTCTTCTACTGACAATCTACACAATTCATTATTGGTTAAGTTTGACTGTACACATACGGCAACAGCATACATCAGTGAACTAAGGGACAGTTCTTTTGGCAGCTTATAAAATAAGCCTCTACCTATCCAGCTTCTCCTATAAGCCGTTTCTCATTCGTTGGGGTTTCTAAACTAGTCCTAGCATAAATAGTTAAGAAGCCTCAACAAATTTAGAGGGCAGCTTAACTTTTAAGCTGGGGAGGGGCAGCTTATTTTTTAAGCCGCACAAAAGAACTGGCCCTAAGTGGGTGGGCAGGTGGGTGGGGGTACTTCACAGCCTATGCGCTATTCATGGCTTGGCCGAAAGTATCCAGGATTACTCAAACTTGATAGTTCTCTCCGATACATCTCAAACCTGTCGAACCACACACTACTGGCATCTTTCAGCAAAGCCAGATAACAAGGTATACTAACAATAGCATATTGAAGGAAGATATTTACAACATAAATTCTATGAAAAAACTGACTTTGTGTGAAGTGTCAGAGATGTACCTTGCGCAGGTCAAGAAGTTGATCTCTCGAATAACGAACACGCTCACGTGACTCAGAATGCAAGTCACCAATCTGCACCAGAGTAGCATCCATGTCATCTTAGCGAAAATAGGCCTATAAATTAAATCAGAATATACCCAAACTCTACCAATGTATAACAGCTTATTTGGTCTGGCTAGGCATGTAAGTATTGTGTTGAGTATCAACATGGTATATGCGCAAGTAGCGATAAACCCAGGAATCTGATTGAGGTCACTGGTTATGCCAACAGCCCACCTCATCCTACATAAAAGCTCAGCCATGACAGCTGAAACCTACCCGAGAGCATAGCCCTCACCCCTTCGCACCAGAAGTGAATACTCTGAAATCTAAATTGTTGCCTGCAGAAGCAGCCAACGTCAATCCCCAGTTCCCCACGCACCTAAACGCATCCTTCTTGCGCATTATCGCAGCCTAAAACCTCGTTCAGCAGCGTACTGACTAATAAATCCCCGCATATCGATTAATTAGGCAGCGTCCTCGGACAATAAACGCTCCATCCAGGCTAGCGCAGGGCCTAGAGCCAAGATCCGATATTTCCCCGCTGGATCTCCTCCCCACGCCCATCCGCAAACCAATCGAACCCGCATCGAACAGTAACACCCTCCCCCCAGATCGGGCGCCGGGAGCTCTCACCCTGGAGACGCCGGAGGCGCCGCCGCCGTGCGGGCGGAGGAAGTCGCCGGAGCCGGAGGCGGCGACCGCGAAGGCGGGGGCGAAGAGGCGGCCGCCGCGGGGCCCGCCGCCGCCGCCGCCGCCGCCGGGGCGCAGGCTGATCACTGGCTGGTCTGTCGTCATGGCTGAGGGTCCCGAATCCGACCAAGGCACCGCGACAGCTCGATCGACAGGGAATCGGCGGGCGGCCGAGGAGGAAATCGCGGAGGAATCCGAGCTTTTTTCTTCTTCTTTGGGGGGGAGGGGAGGGTTGGGTTCCGTCTGCGACCTCTCTCTTAGTGGAGGCGCGGTGACGGGAGGAGGTGGGGTTTTATCCCGGGAGCATTAGGGCTGTGGGGCAAATCCTCGTTGTTTCTGCTGCCACCGCGGGGTAGTCTCGTACTTTCGCCAGGGAGGTCGGGCTGGAGTCGGGGTCTCGGGGCCCGCATGTCGGTACACCCTGCGGCGTGACGGTGGTGGATAGTTACGATTTTGGGCAGGGGAGGCTGGAGGATTTACGGATGCGGTGCCCGGGGTCCTGCTGGAGTGCGATGTTATCTCGCCACTCGCAGGCTGTAATGGACACCCAGGACATGTGACTTTGGACGGGTATTTCATTTGTACTATTTTCAAGTATGTAGTAGAACATACTTCTAATATTATTATTTTTTGCGGATGCACATACTTCTAGTAATATTTAATATGTAGGAGTATGTGTATAATATCGTCATTACAAGATTGGTGCAACGCATTACAAAATCGGATGCAACGATCAATGGTGTATATATCTCATTATGTATGATGACATGTCAGGTTAATACACCATGGTATTAGATTATACATGAATCAGGTATGAAGAAAATGAACATATGTGTCTCATTAGCATGTGTACATATCTCTATATTTATGTTTTTGTTTTACACCAACAAGATCCACTTTGGTTTTGTTCCTTATTCGCCAATAGTTTGCTGCAGGCCATGCAAATTTCGTTGAATAAATAGAGAAGTAGCTACTTTTGCAACTTAGTTTCGCCTTGAGATTCACTTTGATTTCTAAACATTGCGGGAATTTTCGCGTTTTCTAATCATTCTAGCCTTCGAGGAACCGCACAGTTTGCAACTACTTGATTAGGTCCATTTTGCGGTAAAATTGGCAGATTTGTGGTATACATATGGTAAGTAGTTGTTGTTTTCATTATTGAAAACTTCAATAAAACTACTTTTTCTGTTGTATCATTTATTTTATTTTATTTATCTATCAGTTCCTATCGTACCGTGCAATTTACATTTGTAACTAGCTAGACAAGAAGCTTGATAACCTTCTTGAAACGTTGGGGGAAGAGTGTGTTGTTTTTATGTGCACTGTGCAGGTACCTCGTGACTTTGTTTGATGTGAGAACTCTTTCTTGATCGATAAACCTTGGTTCTCAAATCAAGTGAAATACATATTGCTAGGTTATTTCACCCTTGTACTTGGGGTCACCCAACCACTCTTATGAGAAAGCAAGTGGCGGCCTCCATGCCTGTCATGCGAGTTAAGGCTTGGTTAAACAAGCGTGGGGAAGATTTTGGTGTACTCCATGAACCTGTTGTGGGTGGTGAAAGCGATGAACTCGAAGCCACACCAAAACACCCGGTCGAGGAGGTAGAAGGCGTCGAATGTGTTGGTGAAGTGGGCAAGGAGAGCAACCACCACCCGGTTTTGGATGACCTCCTCGACGCGGAACATCCTTGGAGATCCCCGCAGGAGGTGGTGGTAGCCGGACGCGAGGAAGAACTCGGTGAAGTTCCTTGCGGTCCTCAGCCTTGATATCGCCCACACACGTAGTGTGCGATCAACGTACACGCCGGTAGGGTAGAGCCTCTCCGGCACGGTGGGTGGGAAGCGATAGGTTGGTCCGGTGTACTGCATGGCTGAGGGATGTGCAGAAGAAGGATAAGGGATCGAAGAGTAAGAAAGGCAGATGGGTGAGGGATGGCAGAGGCGGAGGATGGCTTAAATAGCCGTAGTGCTACGTGTTATTTGGTCGTGGCAATAACGGGGTCAAATGTAAAGTTAGTAGCCCATTTTCAAACTCACCGCAGCATCGGAGTGTACACGCATGGGAAACGATGGTTTGAAAAGAAGAAGAACAAGAAGCTAATTGCACGCATGGGAATCCGCGCTCATTTAGATACTTTATAACCGAGCACTTTTCCAGCCATTCCAAGCCATTAGCATTTTTAACCGTTGGATGCACTGTTGTGGGTGTTCCTGTCCGTCAGATGCCCCTTGTGCTCCCGCTTGAGCTTTGTTACGCTGACCAAAGAGCGTTGGATGGTACTGGGCCGCTGCTCCGATAACTAATTTGGATGTTTGTCATCAATTTGGCCCAGATGGACTAGATGTGATGTGTTGAACGTGAAAAAAGAGTATTAACACATCGTCCGCACACGCGCAGGAGCGCAACACTTGCATGTCGGCGGACACGTCGCGCCTCGCCTGGGGCCGAGCCTACAGTCCGACCAACATGAGCTATACGGGTCTCTGTCTCCGAGCAATGCAGCAACGGGGCGGTGCGGGAAACCAAGCATCGGCCGCGATTGGAGTCGATTCGTCGGGGATTGAAGATGCAAATCATAATTGCTACAACCATTACTGGCAAGCGAAGCGATAATTGTAGGTCGGTTACTACCCCCGATTCACCTTCTTCATTTACTCGACCCTCGATAATATGCATCGGGCAACTGCTCCTTCCCCGTTCCCGTGGTTACATCTGCAACTCCTTCGGAAGCCATGGTCAACGTGTTGGTCGCTGGTTTGTTTGCCTATTCTGCCAGTCGTCGTCCTCCACCTCCTCATCCTCTCTCTCTCTCTCTCTCTCTCTCTCTCTCTCTCTCTCTCTCTCTCTCTCTCTTTCTTGAATCCAGATGGCTCGTGATTCATGAAGTTTCTAATTTGTGGCAATCTCTTTGCTGCACCGACAGATCAGAGAGACTTCCTCTATCTTAACTTATTTACTATACTGGTGATAGAACAGTATGTATGCTCAATTTCGAATTATCTTATGTGGTATTAGTAGCGTATATGGTACCTCTTTCATCCGACGTTGAATTGACATGTACGGAGAAGTTGTCTTCATATTTAACATGCAGACATGCATACGTTTTACAACATCCCTAACAGAAACTCCTATTTCCTCTTTACTATGCGTCAACCATGGAGGAAGGAATGAGGAGTTGTTGAAGTTGAACTACTGACCAGGTGCTTCCTCCTCTAATTTAGGCTGTAAGTTGCCTCTGATCCTTGGTTTGTACTGTGCGCGATTTAGTGATGTCGTTTCTCCTTATATTTTTGGTAGCTTTGTGGTTGTTTCAATATACTAGGAATAAGTTTATCTGATAAGATGATGTTTCAGGTTTCAACCCCTGGTTGGGCAAGAACGTGAGATCATATCGAATATGGATGACCAGCTCGAGGGATCAATCCCTTTGTCTTATTGTTAGAAAATAAGATGATCTGTATCTCATGAGAAATTTCTCCGGTATGATGATTTCCACTATTTTGTACCTGGGTGGCTAGGTGATTTTGTGTCTGCTTGCCTCAGGTGATCTCTCCTTACATGCTATTTAATTTTCTCTTCATGACTTCTGTTTTCTAACTTAAAATTATTCGCATGTATGATCATTGGATCCCGTTTTCTGATGCACAAGTTGTAAGTTTGCTGCTATATCTCAGCGCAAAAAAAAAGTTTGCTGCCATATCCCATCCTGTGTGTATTTGGTCTGGTGAATTTACGGATTTGTTTAACTGCTAAAATTAGATAGCTTTCTGATTTGTGGTGCTCAGTCTACTTGATCGAAGACAAGGGCTGCTGCACATGGAAAATGATTAATTTTTTTACAAAGTACCAATGCGTGGGCTTTCTCCATTCTTGCAGTAACTTTGTATTTTGGCTATGTCGTGGCATCTACATTATGAGCAACTGGGCACATTGGTTCTGTTTTTGGAAAATAAAATTGTACTAGCATGTGTTATTTAAAGATTAGGGTCAACATAGCTATCTATGTATTGGCAAACTTTTTTTATAACTTGACGATTCAATCTTGATATGGTGAATTATATATCTTCATTTCTTAGGCGTAGTGATCCATTTATTATTGCGAAATATCTAAACCTCTCATGTGTAAAGGAATTAATACAAAATTCTAAGTTCGCCTAAAATGGTACATTGTTAATATTACTCTTGGACAAATGTTTCATGATAAGCAACTATGAAAACAATTGTTATATGATTTGATTATTATTCTATATGATGTACTTATATTTCATCAACCTTTATGGCATGAACGTAGATGGAAGCATATCACTTAAATTGCAAAATTGTGCGAGAAAATCCTGTATACTCCCGCCGTCCCAAAATAAGGGCTTCTTTGATTCAAAGGAATTGCATAGGATTTTTGGAGGATTTGAATCCTTAGGAATTTTTCCTGTGATGCTTGTTTGATTCATAGGATTGGCATCCTTAGGAATTTTTCCATAGGATCCATTTGTACTACATTTTGGAGGAAAATTTGCATCCACTCAAACCTCTTTGTAGGATTCCTTTGTTTTTCCTGCGCTATCAAACATTCTTTGAGATCCTGTAGGATACTATGGGACATGTCATCCTATTCCTGCATTATTCCTATTCCTTCATTTTGACAACCCTGCGAATCAAAGAGGCCCTAAGTGGTTTTAGTTCAAATTTGAACTAAAACCACGACACTTAATTTTTGGGTGGAGATATAAACAAATGTATAGAAGTTCCCTTATATTCCTAACAACTAAGTGCCAAATAGACGGGCGCAGCAACGCGCGCCATCAAAGATCTAGTATATATTATATGAACAAAAATATACAATTTTTGAAGGGCTTGTGGCCATTTTGCATGATAAAAATAAATTTGGCCCTTATAAATTTGGTAATTTTGCATGATAAAAAAAGATAGAGGGCTTGTGGCCATTATACAAATGCAAAATGACCCATTCTTTAATAGTTTGTGGCCATTTTGCATGATAAAAATAAATTTAGCCCTTATAAATTTGGTCATTTTGCATTTGTATAAAACAAAAAGAACTAAATTTTCTACGCAATGTCAATTGTTGTGTAATTTCAAATGATGCAAAAAACCCAGAGCCAACACGTTCACAAAAAACAGAGCTAGCACGTTCACAGAAAAAACGACGCAATTCGACGGCCCAACCAGAGCTTGGTTTCCTTTTGGGCCCAATAACAATGACTTTTTTTTGCGGAGTCAGTGGTGGGCGAGCAGGCGAGCACAATCAACAGGATCGCCTCTCGCGGATCGCCCCACAATCCAACGATGCAGAGTCGTCCTTGTGATCCAACGGCCCGGAGCCTGCACGCAGCCTGCCCATCGAATTCCTTCTAGAAGACCACATCCGAGGGCTGTCGCTTGGCGCTAGGGTATGACCGGACAGCTGACGTTCGGAACTAGGGTTAGGCGAAACCCCGTGGGGTTTAGAGGGGTTCTGAGCTGGTCAACGGGGTTACAAAAGCTTTGACTGAGCATAACTAATTTTAAAAAATCAAAAACATATGAAACCTTCGCTGGTCGTCGTTTTATAAGACACACTAACGAGGAAAAATACTAAACTTGGTCTATGGTCATTTTCAGGAAAAAAAACCTAGCTGACACGATCAAGGTCAAATGAGCACCATTAATTTAAAAAAAATCAAAAAATATGGAACCTGCGCACAATGTTGTCTTATGTGACATGTTACCAACCAAAAATCATAAACTTGGTCTATGGTCATTTTCATGAGAAAATCTTCACACATATGAGCTATCACCTACAAGATTTCATAGAGTTCAAGGAGATGAGGTAGGGTTACCTTCTGTTTTATTTTTATTTTAAAAATAAAAAAATCACCAAAGCTTCATTTCAAAGTGAATAAGAAGGATCTGAACTTAGTTTTCCATTTTCATATTTTAAATGTGTTTTTAATAGTTTTTATATTAAAGCATATTTTTCAAAAGAAATGTAAAAACCTGAAGATTAATTCAAAAAATAGTGAGACTTCGAATCTACACTATATAGACTGAATAGGTGTTAATAAAAAACATTTGGCTCATTTAGAATAGGTCCAAAATTTTTGATTACAAATGGGTTGTTTACCCTAGCCTGGGAGCTCATTTCTCAAATTCAAATTTCTTTGACTTCCTCTAAATCACCTCAAATTTTGCACACATGATCTCCTACACAAACATAGATAGTTTGTGAAGGTTTTATTTTTTGCATTTTCTTGAATTTATAATGTCTTGTCGAATGTCAGTTCAAAACATGGGATAATGAAACATGCTCGTGGGAAAAGGCATGCATTTGATTTGATTAATAAACATGAGACCAATAACATGTGTGATCGGTGAAGTAATACTGAAACAACATGTGTGATTAGTGAAGCAACACTGAAACAACATGTCTGATCAGTGAAGCAACACTGAAACAACATGTGTGATCATTGTAGCACATAAACTCATAGTTCACAACATCTAAACAGAACTAACCATACACCACATGCAAATATAAGGACAAACAAATATAGATGGAATAATACATTACTAGCATCACCATAGATTCAGTTCACACCATAAACAACCACATTCAGTTTACCAAAAGTAACCGGACCCAAAGTAACCCAAAAGATTAAGATTCAGTTCACAACATCACATCATCACATCACTTCACGCCGGAGTCAGGGCCTTCGTGAGCGCAACATGCTGCCCCCTGATCATGCAGTCCTCCCCGCGGATCGCTACATCCTCTGCATGAGACGGAAGGTGATCGAAGCGGCCATCCTTTGGCTTTGGCTTGGTGGTGCAGTAGGGGCAGTGCCACTTCTTGATCTTGTGGTTGTAGAAGGAAGCAACTCCCTTGGCCTTGATCTTCTCCACCTCCTTGGCTGTGAAGGATGCGACATTGCCCTTGTACACATCATCTCCAGAATCATACTGCACACATGAATGAATTGCATTAATACATTACAGATTCATATACACCATGTCAAAGGAACTAAATGAACAAGGGACAGGCTTATCTCATATTCTTCGTCGCCACTAAACTCTGGATCGTACGGGTCATAGTCGGCCAGCTTCCTCCCCCCCCCCGCAACCATCATCCTCCTGAATATACAATTACATCCATCACTAGTAGCCAATTGAAAATTTAGATATGCACACATGACACATTGATCATAGGGCTAATATACTCCCAATATGACATTCAAAACCCCAACCTGAGTAGCATTCAAAAACAAATCTAATATAACTACATATGACATTCAAAACCCCAATATGACATTCAAATAACACATTGATCATTGGTCATGCACACACATTGAACAACATAGCTAATATAACTACATATTGTGGACAAATTTATATATTAACAAATCAAATAACTTCTTAATCAATAGATTCCATTTGGGCATATGACATTCAAAACCCCAATCTGAGTAGCATTCAAAAACAAATCTAATAGGGACCCAATCTAATAAGCATACATGTCGGTAGCATTAAAAACCCCAATCTGTGAGCATTAAAAACAAATCTAATAAGTATACATCTGTGTAGCATTGAAGCACATCTAATAAACAGATCTATCTAGCATTTTTGCAACGAATTTATCCAACAAACCCTAGTACAAAAACCCCCATCCCCCAATACAGAAAACCCCGGCCTATCCGTCAAACCAACTACTCTAACCATCTGAACTACCGTATGAATCCACAATCTAACCAATCCAACTAACTCTACAAGCTAATATCCTAAAGCAAAGCAAGTGCAAATACCTCCTACTCCTCGCTAGGCTGCGCATCGGGGGTATCGGGACGGACTGCGCCGCTCGACGCCGTCACCTTCTGTAGCGCTGAGGCGGAGCCCGCCACCTCCTTCTCCACATCCGCAGCGATTGTGAGTTTCCCCGCACTGCCGTGGACACCGCCGACATCCGCGATCACCGCGCCCTGCAGCTCGACCACATCTCCGGCCGCTGCGTCAGCGTCGCCACGGGCTTCGGCCATCTCTGGGCAGATGGAGGCGATGAAGGTGATGAAGAGGATGCGGTGGGGGAGAGCGAGACGGTGTAGTCGAGGTAGTGGAGGAGAGCGAGATGACGCCGGTGGGGAAGAGGAAGACGATGCGGCAGGGAAGGAGGGGATTTGGGGGGAAAGTGGTATGGGGCGATGGAGGTGGTTGCCCCTCTTTATACGATAGGATGTTTCGGGCATGTCCCATGGACACGTTGTAATGCCCCGGATGTAACATTCCATAATTGTAACTCCAACTCTTGCCTTTTCCGGTTATGTTTTATGTTATTTCCTCCGTGCTTGGGTTTTGTCTTCGTTTTGCATTTCGTTCATGCCATGCATTTCATATCATGTCATCATGTGCATCTCATTTGCATTCGTGTTCATCTCATGCATCCCGTCATTTTCCCCGTTGTCCGTCTCGGAATCCGACTCTCACACATGCACCCGTTGCACCCCTCAGATCTTGTTTCGTGAGCGGGAGAAAAACGTTCTCGAAATGGGCCGAGATTTGTCGAGTGGCCGTGGTACACCACCGATAGGCCGCCTGTCAAATTTCGTTCCATTTGGAGGTCGTTTGATGCCCCAACAGTTAACCGGGTAACCGTAAACCCCCCTCTCTTTGGAGCCCAACACCCCTCCAAAACAGCCCACTAGCCCATCTAAAACCACTCCATGATCTTCGTCGTTGGATCACGATCGTGTGGGCAAAAACCGCACCTCATTTGGACTCTCCTAGCTCCCTCTACCTATTTAAACACCCCTTCCCCCCAAAATTCGCAGATAAACCCTAACCATCTTCCCTCGCACCGCTGAACGTGTCCGCCGGACACGTCACCAGGACCAATCCGGGGACGCCACCTCAGCTCCGCCGCCTCCCGCGCCCAACCGGGGCGGGCCACATCACCCCCCCGCCGACCTCTCTCTCCTCTGCCGCCGCCAGGGCCGACGAAGCCCGAGTACGACCCGCGGGGCCCGAACCGCGCCGCCGTCAACCGCGGGAGCCCCGCGGCTCCTCCCTTCCCCGCCGCCGAGTCACCATCGCCATCGCTAGTCGCCGTCGTCCTCCGCGCCATTCGCCGTGCGCCTTGCCCCGCGACCCCTCGTCGGAGCTCCAGCCTCCGTCGCCCCTGCGACCCCATGCCGGATCCACCGCCCCCAACCTTGCCGCCGTCCTCCTCTGCCTCCTCCCTCATCCCCGACGAGTTCTCCGGCCGACCTCGGTTTCTGCGCCACCAAACCCTAGATCTGGAGTGGTATATTTCTCTAAGTCCCCAATATTTCTACATCACGTGACCTCCTTTGACCTGCCATATCTCCATGCTCGTAGCTCCGATTTGCGCATATGATATATCGAAATGTCCTTCTCGTGATGCTCTTAATGTTAGTGTCATTTGCATGCATGTTACTGCCCATATTCATGCCTTAATCATTATTGCAAAGGTGCTATATGATGTTGTCTGCTGGAATTCATCATAACTTCCTGATTTGTCATTTTCGTAGCATTTTGTGTGTGCATCCTTTCAGCATCATGTCTACATGTTTTAGGAGCATCTCCATGCCATCTTTATAGTGGTGCAAGCCTTGTATTTTTCTGAGCTCTGTGGTGACTAGCACAAGCATGCAAAGTAGGCCACATGATGTTGCTGATTTCAAACACTTAGTATCTCTGCCAAGTTTTTTCCTATTGCATTATGTTGCTATGTTGACTTGTTGCCACAAGTAGATCCATGCATATTTTGATGAAGCTCAATAAGGATGTTTTGAAGATATGGTTATGCTCTATCCATTAATGCCTCTGGTTGTACTTATGGTGTAGTGTAGCTTGTTATTACCATGCTCTACTTTTGCTAAATATTGTTGCTGGCATATTGTTAACATGAAGTGCATTTTTGCCATGTGTTTTGCTAGTGATCCATGCACCCTATGAACTTTCTCTTGCCATCTTTAGCTTCATAAATGTGTCTTCTTACTGTTGGTTACCTTGTGATGCCATGAAATGCTTTTTGGTGAGTTGCATGAGCTTGCAAAGTTGTTATCGTGAATCTGTTTCTGCCATGCTATGTTTTCCTACTAAGTCTGAAACTGTTCATATCACTTGCCATGTTTGCATTGATGCTACCATCTTTTCCGTGCATCTTTGGCTAAAGTTCAGTAAGGGAGTTTTCTTCATTGCCTTTAGTACAAGCATGCCATGCTTTTGTTTGACATGATATGTCCCTGTAGCATGTTGTTTGCTAGCTCTAAACGTTGCTACCTGATGTTGTTTATGCCATGTTTAGTATTTTCACTAAGTCTGTAACCTGTTTGTGATTTGCATTTTTGCCATGCTGTTTTAGGCTTGTTCTAGTAAGTTCTAGCAGGAGCTCACTGTTCACGATTTGCAGAGCTTCACCTGTACTTCACGGCCATGTACTTTGTTGCTATGTCCGAGTGTCGTAGCATAGTTTCATGATGCATCTTAAGTCCTATGATGTTGTTAAGCGCAATTTTGCATCGTTCTTGTTTTGCTCGTCATTTGCAAACCGTGCATCTGTTTCCGGTGATCCTTATATCGATTTTGACTGAAATCACCCCATCTTTCCAGTGGAATGCTTGGTTTGCCAAGTTGATGTCATGATCATATTTTCCTTTCCAGAGTACCCATATGCATTGCACATCATATCTTGCATTCCATGCCATGTCTTGCATCATGTTGCTTGTGCATTGCACCGTGATTGATTGTTGTTCCGTTGCTTGTGTTCTTGCTTTGGGTAGAGCCGAGAGACGAGTTTGTGAACGAGGATCCTGTTGAGTACGTTTACGAGGAGCAAGCTTTCGACAACCCTAGGAACTTTGCAGGTAAGATGATCATTACCCCCGATATCACTTCTATCTTTGCTTGCTAGTTGTTTGCTCTATCACTATGTCGCGTTACCTACCACTTGTTTATCATGCCTCCCATATTGCCATGTCAAGCCTCTAACTCACCTTCCTAGAAAACCGTTGTTTGGCTAAGTTACCGCTTTTACTCAGCCCCTCTTATAGCATTGCTAGTTGCAGGTGCAGTTGCAGGTTGTTCCATGTTTGGAACATGGATAGGTTGGGATATCACAATATCTCTTATTTAATTAATGCATCTATATACTTGGTAAAGGGTGTAAGGCTAGGCCTTTTGCTTGGTGTTTTGTTCCACTCTTGCCGCCCTAGTTTCCGTCATACCGGTGTTATGTTCCTTGATTTTGCGTCCCTAACATGATGACGATTTATGGGCCCCTCTTGATAGTTCGCTCTGAATAAAACTCCTCCAGCAAGGCCCAACCTTGGTTTTACCATTTGCCTTATAACAACTAAAAACTTGCATAGGGACTTTCCGGGCCCCGTGGACTTAATCAACCCCGGGCCAGTGCTCCACATGAGTGTTGGTTCAAACTAGAGCACCGTGCGTGGCCGCCCCTAGGCAACTTGGGGTATTTGGTATATACCTATACGCTTCGCTCATCCGGTGTACCATGAGAAAGAGATCGTGCTACTCCTATCAGGCTAGGTCAGTGCATCGAGAGGTCTTGCTGGACTAGTTTTACCATTGTCGAAATATCTTGTGCACCGGGATTCCGAGTCTGATCGGAGGGTCCCGCGATGGAGGATTGTCTCCGTGGATCGTGAGCTTGCCATGGGCTAAGTTGGGACACCCCTGTAGGGTTTCAACTTTTGAGAGTCGTGCTCGCAGTTATGTGGCAGATGGGAATTTGCTAATATCCGGTTGTAGAGAACTTGACACTTGACTTACATAAAAGACACCAACCGCGTGTGTAACCGTGATGGTCTCTTTTCGACGAGGTTCGGGAAGAGAACACGATGGGGTTATGTTTGAACGTAAGTAGTTCAGGATCACTTCTTGATCACTTCTAGTTTTCGACTGTTGCGTAGTCTCTCATCTTACTCTTGTACTCGTATGTTAGCCACCATATTAGCTTAGCGCTTGCTGCAGCTCCACCTCATAACCACATCCTACCTATAAGCTTAAATAGTCTTGATCTCATGGGTTTTGAGATTGCTGAGTCCTCGTGATTGACAGGTACTAACAAAAACAGTTGCAGGTGCCGATGATACCAATGCAGATGATGCAGCCGAGCTCAAGTGGGAGTTCGACGAGGACCTTGGCCATACCATGTTTCATTTCCGGATGATCAGTAGTGGTGCCCAGTTGGGACAATCGTGATTTAGCATTTGGGGTTGTCTTCTTTTCATTTGGATCCGTCCGTAGTTGGACTATGTGTGTACTCTGAATGATGTATGAATTATTTGATATTTGTGTGACGTGGCGATTGTAAGCCAACTATTTAATTATCCTTGTTCTTGTACATGGGATTGTGTGGAGATGACCCTTCTTGCGACAAAACGAAAATGTGGTTATGCCTCTAAGTCGTGCCCCAACACGTGGGAGATATAGCCGCATCTTGGGCGTTATAAGTTGGTAATCAAAGCCATCCCCGACTTAGGAGCCCCCTGCTTGATCGAATCGCTGACGTTGTTGAGTCTAGAACAAAATGTTTTGAGTCTTAGGATTATATATATCGAAGAGTAGTATTCTTTTTACTCCTCAACCCCCTTCGTCGCTCTGGTGAGGTCTCTCGACGTAGATGTTTTGACTTTCCTCTCCTCATTTTCACTATAAAAAAATTAGGATCACGTGGGTATCTTGGGATCGTTCCGATATTCTTGTGACGAGAACATTGTTCTTGGTGCCTCCCGACATTTAGGGGTTGTGGCAGTGTCCCGGGGAGTTGAGCTCCGAGGTGTTGTCGTCACAATTTTACCATTGTAGTTTTGGAATACCTGAGTTCACCGACATCAAAAATCTCTTTTATGCAGTTAGTGGTGAGATAACCTCGATGCCACCCGGTACTGGGGAGGGAGTTCAGGAGTATTGCCACAGCTCGTATAACAGATGCTTTTTGAAGGTTGAGGTACACGATTTCCGGAGTTTTCTTGGTTATGTGTTGACAGATGGATACAGTTGGAGCGTAGGGCTTGTTAGTTGTGTGATATATATTGTGCCTCCATGTATCCCCAACACCAGATTGCATAACCAGAAAGTTTCAGGAGTTTATAGGTGGGAATTCAAGTAGCTCTTGGTTATTCTTCCGTCAGATATTTGGTATGTGATTGGGTGATCCTTACCATTTATTTATTCCAGTCGTACCTTGTTATTTCATTCATCAATCTCTTTTAAAGTGGCTTCTCACCTTAATGGTCGTGTAATGTTAACTTTGGAATTCATTCATCCAATCCTTTTTCGAATGTTTATTGTGAAGACTATATGTTGCAATTTCTATCCGTTGATTCAGCTTATGTATCTATCTATCATGGTTCTAATAGATGTCACCATCTTCAGGATGACTCCTCCAACACATCTGAATTCGGACCGCAATGATGGGGATCAGGCAAACCCTCCACCTCCGCCACCTCCTCCGCCTCCGGAGGCATGGCAAACTGTCATGGCAGCCACCAACGCCAATACCCAGATGCTTTTGCAACTCTTACAAGAGTGCAACCAAGGCCAAGGCAACCAAGGAAATCAAGGTCAAGTGCAATTCAATAATCAGCCTCAGTTTGCTATAGTCAAGCAGTTTCTTGCAAATCAGCCAAAGTCTTTTAGCAATTGTGCTAAGGCCATGGACGCCGATGATTGGCTCGTGGACATCAGGAAGCATTTTGAATGTAGCAATACCAGGCCTCAGGACGTCAAGTTTGCTTCTTTTCAGCTCAAGGACCAAGTTGCTGATTGGTATCAACAATACACAGATTCTAGAGTGGGTCGAGTGATTACCTAGACTAACTTCTGCCAGGATTTTAAAGCTCATCACATTCCAACAAGTGTTGTCGAGAGCAAGCGTGAGGAATTCCGCAATCTCAAGCAAGGAGGCATGTCCGTGCATTAATACAACATCCAGTTTCAGAAACTTGCTCACTTCGTGAGGCAGGACGTTCCTAATGAAAAGAGCATGATCTATCACTTCAGGGGTGGCCTCAGACAGCATCTGCAGTTAGCTCTCGTTATGGTTGAGCCTACTCAGTTCGATCAGTTCTATAACATGGCCCTCAAGCAAGAAGCTGCTCGGCTCAAGTGTGAGGCTTCAAAGAAGAGAATCAAGGATGCAGTTTACTCGTCTTCTTCCTCCCAAGTGGTAGCTAAGCAACAGAAGTTCTGGCTTCCTCCGCCTCCTCCGTTTCGTCAACCCTACCAGCAGAAGAACTCAGGTGGTCATGGATCTTCCCACCCACCCAACCCAGGCTATCAAAACAAGTCTCAGACTTAACCTCCAAGGACAGGTGGTCCTCCTCCTCCTTATCATCATCCGCTCTCAAAGGTTACTTGCAACAAGTGTGGTCTAAAGGTCACTATGCAAACAAGTGCACTCAAAGGCGCCTTCCGCCTCCTCCTCTTGTGAGTTCTTCAAGCATTGCAGTCGTCAAGCACAATCCAAAGCATGCAAAGGTGAACATGTTGAATGCAGCTCAAGCGGAGGATTCTTCAGATGCGATCATGGGTAACCTCTCTGTTAACTCTATTCCTGCTAAAGTTTTTATTCGATACGGGTGCATCGCATTGTTTCATGTCAAGACCGTTCTTTGCAAAGCATGATTTCACTTGGTCTTACCTGGATAAACCTTTGGGTGTTGTTTCTCCAGGGTTGTCAATGAGAGCCAACACGATAGTTCCTGATGTCACCATCAAGATGGGAAATTATAAATTTCTGGCTTCTCCTATGGTTCTTGGCGACTCTAATATTGATCTTATTCTCGACATGGATTTGCCTTCTCAGCACAAGGCTGCTCTTGATTGTGCCGCCAGGGAGATTAAATTGACGCACCCTTCGGAGGATGTGATCATCTATGCCGCTCGTGATGAAACCATTCGGTTGTTCTCTCTCAATGAGAAGGGCGAGTTAGACGCCATTTCTCAGAGTCCAGTTGTTTGTGAGTATCAAGATGTCTTTCCAGAAGAGTTTCCGGGTATGCCTCCTCACCGTCTAGTTGAGTTTGTTATCGATCTTGAGCCCGGTACTGAACCCATTTGCAAGTGTCCATACAAGCTTGGACCAAAGGAGCTGAAAGAATTGAAGAAACGGCTCGATGAACAAGAGCGTCTGGGTCTGATCAGACCGAGTTCATCTCCGTGGGGTTGTGGTGTTCTTTTTGTCCAGAAGAAAGATGGCACGGACCGACTTTGCGTCGATTACCGTCCATTGAACAAGAAGACAATCAAGAACAAGTATCCACTTCCCAACATCAATGATCTATTTGAGGAACTCAAAGGTGCAAAGGTGCTCTCCAAGCTTGACCTCCGTATGGGTTTTCATCAGATCCGCATTCATGAAGAAGATATCCCTAAGATAGCATTCAGAACTAGCTTTGGTTCTTATGAATATACTGTCATGTCTTTCGGCCTTGTCAATGCCCCTCCAACATTCTCTCGTATGATGAACTTCATCTTCAACCCCTACACAAATGAATTCATCCTGGTGTATCTTGATGATATCTTGGTGTTCTCCAAGAATAAGAAGGATCATGCCAAACATTTGCGATTGGTGCTCGACAAGCTCAGAGAGTATCAATTCTACGCGAAGTTATCCAAATGTGAGTTTTGGCTTGATGAGGTTCTTTACCTTGGCCACATCATCTCTGCCAAAGGCATTGCTGTTAATCAAGAAAAGGTTTCTACAATTGCCAACTGGGAACCTCCTCAGAATGTCAAGCAGCTCCGCAGTTTCCTTGGTCTTGCAAGCTATTGCCGAAGATTCGTTGAGAATTTCTCAAAGATTGCTAAACCTCTTCCCAACCTCCTCTAGAAGCATGTCAAGTATTCCTGGACTCCTGAGTGTGACGTTGCTTTCAACACTCTCAAAGAGAAACTCGCCACAACTCCTGTCCTAACTCCTCCTGATGAGTCCAAGCCATTTGAAGTTTTCTATGATGCCTCCTTGCAAGGTCTCGGTGCCGTGTTAATGCAAGATAAGATACTTGTGGCCTATACTTCTCGTCACTTGAAGCCAAACGAAAGGAACTACCTCACTGACGATCTTGAGTTGACGGCAGTTGTCCATGCATTAATAACATGGAGACATCTCTTGTTGGGAAGGCAAGTGGACATTTTCACCGATCACAAGAGTCTCAAATATATCTTCACTCAACCCAACCTCAACCTCGGGCAAACTCGTTGGGTCGAAATGATTCAAGAGTACAATCTAAGTATTGAATATACTCCAGGCAAGGCCAATGTGATTGCAGATGCTTTGAGCAGAAAGGCTTATTGCAACAACTTAATTCTCAAGCCATTCCAAACGGATCTTTGTGAAGCTTTTCGCAAGCTCAACCTCCAAGTTGTTCCTCAAGGTTTTCTTGCCAACCTTCAAGTCACTCCAACTTTGGAAGACCAAATTCATGAGGCACAACTCCTTGATACCATGGTAAAGAAGGTGAAACACGGTATTGCCAAGGGATTATCCAAATACAAGTGTTATCGCATTGATGACAAGGACACCTTATTCTTCGAGGACCGGACTATGGTTCCTAAAGGTGATCTAAGGAAGGTCATAATGACCGAAGCGCACAATTCTCTTCATTCCATTCATCCAGGCAGTTCGAAGATGTACCATGACCTCAAGCAGTCATATTGGTGGACTCGAATGAAGCGAGTGATTGCTCAATTCGTGAATGAATGTGATGCCTGTCGAAGGGTGAAAGCAGAACACCAACGGCCAGCTGGTCTCCTCCAACCTCTTGCTATTCCATAATGGAAGTTTGATCATATTGAAACGGACTTTGTCACTGGCTTCCCAAAGTCCAAGTGTGGGAATGATCCTATGTTCGTTGTCATCGACAAGCTTACAAAAGTGGCTCATTTCCTTCCAATCAAAGAATCTATCACAGCAGCTCAGTTGGCAGAGCTATAAACCTCCATAATTGTCTCGTTGCATGGAATTCCGCAATTGATCTATTCAGACTGCGGAAGCATTTTCACTTCTAAGTTCCGGGACTCCTTCCAGAAGGCCATGGGCACCAACATTCGCTTCAGCATGGCCTTCCATCCTCAAACAAGTGGCCAAGTCGAGCGAGTCAATCAAATCCTCGAAGAAATGCTCAGAGCTTGTGTCATCTATTTCGGTATGAAGTGGGAAGGTTGTCTCCCATATGTCGAGTTCTCCTACAACAACAGCTTCCAAGCAAATTCGGGCAAGGCCCCATTTGAAATTCTTTGTGTCAAGAAGTGCCGTACTCCTCTCAATTGGTCCGAGACTGGTGAACGCCAACTTCTTGGCAACGACTTGATCACAGAAGCTGAAGAAATGTGTAAAGTCATCCGTGAAAATCTCAAAGCCGCGCAATCGCGCCAGAAGAGTTACTATGATAGCAAGCACCGTGACTAGGCTTTCGAGATCGGAGACCATGTCTACCTCCGCGTCTCTCCAATGAAAGGCACTCAACGCTTCGGTATCAAAGGGAAGCTTGCCCCGAGATATGTGGGTCCTTTCAAGATCATTGGAAAAAGAGGCGACCTCGCCTATCAACTTGAGCTCCTGTCCAACTTCGCAAATGTGCACGATGTGTTTCACGTGTCACCGCTTCGCAAGTGCTTCAAGACGCCTAAGCGCACCATCAACTTCGAAGAGATTGACCTCCAAGAAGATTTGTCTTATCATGTGCATCTCGTTGCGATTCTTGAAGAAACCGAGCGCAAAACTCGTAGCAAGTCAATAAAATTCTTGAAAGTTAAGTGGTCTCACCATTCCGACCGAGAAGCCACCTGGGAGCGCGAGGATCACCTCCGTTCCGAATATCCGGAGTTCTTTCAGTCCTAGATATCGGGTCGAGATCCTCTTGTAGTGGTGGAGAGTTGTAACGCCCCGGATGTAACATTCCATAATTGTAACTCCAACTCTTGCCCTTTTCGGCTATGTTTTGTGTTATTTCCTCCGTGGTTGGGTTTTGTCTTTGTTTTGCATTTTGTTCATGTCATGCATTTCATACCATGTCATCATGTGCATCTCATTTGCATTCGTGTTCGTTTCATGCATCCGGTCATTTTCGCCATTCTCCGTCTTAGAATCCGACTCTCACACATGCACCCATTGCACCCCTCAGATCTCGTTTCGTGAGCGGGAGAAAAATGTTCTCAAAATGGGCCGAGATTTGTCGAGTGGCCGTGGTACACTACCGGTAGGCCACCTGTCAAATTTTGTTCCATTTGGAGGTCATTTGATGCCCCAATAGTTAACCAGGTAACCGTAAAACCCCCTCTCTATGCAGCCCAACAGCCCTCCAAAACAGCCCACTAGCACATCTAAACCCCCTCCATGCTCTCCGTCGTTGGATCACGATCGTGTGGGTGAAAACCGCATCTCATTTGGACTCTCCTAGCTCCCTCTACCTATTTAAACACCCCCTCCCCTCGAAATCCGCGGATAAACCCTAACCATCTTCCCTCACGCCGCCGGACAAATCCACCCGCCGCCGGACGTGTCCGCCGGACACGTAGCCAGGACCAATCCGGGGACGCCACCTCAGCTCCGCCGCCTCCCACGCCCAACCGGGGCGTGCCACGTCACCCCCCCGGCCTCTCTCCTTCGCCGCCGCCAGGGCCCACGAAGCCCGAGTCAGGCCCGTGGGACCCGAACCGCGCCGCCGTCAACCGTGGGAGCCCCGTGCCCGAGCCCCGCGGCTCCTCCCTTCCCTGCCGCCGAGTCACCATCATCCTCCGCGCCGTTCGCCGCGTGCCTTGCCCCATGACCCCTCGTTGGAAGCCGTCGTCGCCGGAGCTCCAGCCTCCGCCGCCGCACCTCTCCGCCGGCGCCACCCCCGCGACCCCTCGCCGAATCCGCAGCCCCAACCTCGTCGGTGTCCTCCTCCGCCGCCTTCCTCAACTCCGGCGAGTTCTCTGGCCGACCTCGGTTTCCACGCCGCCAAACCCTAGATCTGGAGTGGTATATTTCTCTAAGTCCCCAATATTTCTATATCATGTGCCCCCCCTTTGACCAGCCATATCTTCATGCTTGTAGCTCCGATTTGCGCATATGATATATCGAAATGTTCGTCTCGTGATGCTCTTCATGCTAGTCTCATTTGCATGCATGTTACTGTCCATATTGATGCCTTAATAATCGTTTCAAAAGTGCTATATGATGTTGTCTGCTGGAATTCATCATAGCTTGCTGAATTGTCATTTTCGTAGCATTTTGTGTGTGCATCCTTTGAGCATCATGTCTACATGTCTTAGGAGCATCTCCATGCCATCTTTACAGTGGTGCAAGCCTTGTATTTTTGTGAGCTCTTTGGTGACTATCACAAGCATGCAAAGTAGGCCACATGATGTTGCTGATTTCAGACACTTAGTATTTCTGCTAAGTCTTTTCCTGTTACATTATGTTCTATGTTGACTTGTTGCCACAAGTAGATCCATGCACATTTTGATGAAGTTCATCAAGGCTGTTTTGAAGGCATCTTTGGCTAAAGTTCAGTAAGGGAGTTTTGTTCATTTCCTTTAGTACTAGCATGCCATGCTTTTGTTTGCCATGATATGTCCCTGTAGCATGTTGTTTGCTATCTCTAAACGTTGCTACCTGATGCTGTTTATGCCATGTTTAGTATTTTCACTAACTCTGTAACGTGTTTGTCATTTGCATTTTTGCCATGCTGTATTAGGCTTGGTCTAGTAAGTTCTAATAGGAGCTCAATGTTCATGATTTGTAGAGCTTCACCCGTACTTCACTGCCATGTGCTTTGTTGCTACGTTGTAGTGTTGTAGCATAGTTCCATGATGCATCTTAAGTGCTATGATGGTGTTAAGCGCAGTTTTGCATCGTTCTTGTTTTGCTTGTCATTTGCAAACCGTGCATCCGTTTCCGGTGATCCTTATATCGATTTCGACCGAAATCACCCCATCTTTCCAGTGGCATGCTTGGTTTGCCAAGTTTATGCCATGATCATCTTTTCCCTTCCAGAGTACCCATATGCATTGCACATCATATCTTGCCTTCCATGCCATGTCTTGCATCATGTTGCTTGTGCATTGCACTGTGATTGATTGTTGTTCCGTTGCTTGTGTTCTTTCTTTGGGTAGAGTCGGAACACGAGTTCATGAACGAGGATCCTCTTGAGTACATTTATGAGGAGCAAGCTTTCGACAACCCTGAGAACTTTGCAGGCAAGATGATCATTACCCCCGATATCACTTCTATCTTTGCTTGCTAGTTGTTCGCTCTATCGCTATGTCGCGTTACCTACCACTTGTTTATCATGCCTCCCATATTGCCATGTCAAGCCTCTAACCCACCTTCCTAGCAAACCGTTGTTTGGCTAAGTTACCGCTTTTACTCAGGCCCTCTTATAGCGGTGCTAGTTGCAGGTGCAGTTGCAGATTGTTCCATGTTTGGAACATGGATAGGTTGGGATATCACAATATCTCTTATTTAATTAATGCATCTATATAGTTGGTAAAGGGTGGAAGGCTAGGCCTTTTGCCTGGTGTTTTGCTCCACTCTTGCCGCCCTAGTTTCCATCATACCGATGTTATGTTCCTTGATTTTCCGTCCCTAACACGATGAGCGTTTATGGGCCCCTCTTGACAGTACGCTTTGAATAGAACTCCTCCAGCAAGGCCCAACCTTGGTTTTACCATTTGCCTTATAACAACTAAAAACTTGCATAGGGACTTTCCGGACCCCGTGAACTTAATCAACCCCCGGGCCAGTGCTCCACATGAGTGTTGGTCCAGACTAGAGCACCGTGCGGAGCTGCCCCTAGGCAACTTGGGGTATTTGGTATATACTTATACGCTTCGCTCATCCGGTGTACCCTGAGGAAGAGATCGCGCTACTCCTATCAGGCTAGGTCGGTGCATCGGGAGGCCTTGCTGGACTAGTTTTACCATTGTGGAAATATCTTGTGCACCGGGATTCCAAGTCTGATCGAAGGGTCCCGCGATGGAGGATTGTCTCCGCGGATCGTGAGCTTGTCATGGGCTAAGTTGGGACACCCCTGCAGGTTTAAACTTTCGTGATCCTTGCTCGCTGTTATGTGGCATATGGGAATTTGCTAATATCCGGTTGTAGAGAACTTGACACTTGACTTACCTAAAAGACGCCAACTGCGTGTGTAACCGTTATGGTCTCTTTTCGACGAGGTTCGGGAAGAGAACACACTGGGGTTATGTTTGAACGTAAGTAGTTCAAGATCACTTCTTGATCACTTCTAGTTTACGACCGTTGCGTAGTTTCTCATCTTACTCTTTGATACATCTCCGTCGTATCTACTTTTCCAAACACTTTTGCCCTTGTTTTGGACTCTAACTTGCATGATTTGAATGGAACTAACCCGGATTGATGCTGTTTTCAGCAGAATTGCTATGGTGTTATTTATGTGCAGAAACAAAAGTTCTCGGAATGACCTGAAACTTCACGGAACATCTATTCAGAAATAATAAAAAATCCTTGCAAAAGATGAATACCAGGGGGCCCACCACCTGTCCACGAGGATGGGGGCGCGCCCCCCTACCTCGTGGCCCCCCTGGAGCTCCTCCTACCTCAACTCCAACTCTATATATTTGCTTTCGGGGAGAAAAAAATCAGAGAGAAGAATTCATTGCGTTTTACGATACGGAGCCACCGCCAAGCCCTAAAACCTCTCGGGAGGGCTGATCTGGAGTCCGTTCGGGGCTCCGTAGAGGGGAATCCATCGCCATCGTCATCATCAACAATCCTCCATCACCAATTTCATGATGCTCACCGCTGTGCGTGAGTAATTCCATCGTAGGCTTGCTGGACGGTGATGGGTTGGATGAGATCTATCATGTAATCGAGTTAGTTTTGTTAGGGTTTGATCCATAGTCTCCACTATGTTCTGAGATTGATGTTGCTATGACTTTGCTATGCTTAATGCTTGTCACTAGGGCCCGAGTGCCATGATTTCAGATATGAACCTATTATGTTTTCATGAATATATGTGAGTTCTTGATCCTATCTTGCAAGTCTATAGTCACCTATTATGTGTTATGATCCGTTAACCCCAAAGTGACAATAATCGGGACCACTCCCGGTGATGACCGTAGTTTGAGGAGTTCATGTATTCACTAAGTGTTAATGCTTTGGTCCGGTACTCTATTAGAAGGAGGCCTTAATATCCCTTAGTTTCCAATAGGACCCCCCTGCCACGGGGGGGGGGGGGGGAGGACAAAATATGTCATGCAAGTTCTTTTCCATAAGCACATATGACTATATTCGGAATACATGCCTACATTACATTGATGAATTGGAGCTAGTTCTGTGTCACCCTATGTTATGATAGTTACATGATGAACCGCATCCAGCATAATTCTCCATCACCGATCCATTGCCTACGAGCTTTCCGTATATTGTTCTTCGCTTATTTACTTTTCCGTTGCTATTGATATCATCACTACAAAATACCAAAAACATTACTTTTGCTATCATTACCTTTTGCTACTGCTACCACTACTATCATATTAATTTGCTACTAAACACTTTGCTGTAGATATTAAGTTTCCGGGTGTGGTTGAATTGACAACTCAGCTACTAATACTTGAGAATATTCTTTGGCTCCCTTGTGTCGAATCAATAAATTTGGGTTGAATACTCTACCCTCGAAAACTGTTGCGATCCCCTATACTTGTGGGTTATCACTCTTGTACTCGTATGTTAGCCACCATATTAGCTTAGCGCTTGCTGCAGCTCCACCTCATAACCACATCCTACCTATAAGCTTAAATAGTCTTGATCTCGCGGGTTTTGAGATTGTCGAGTCCTCGTGACTCACAGATACTACCAAAACAGTTGCAGGTGTCGATGATACCAATGCAGGTGATGCAACTGAGCTCAAGTGGGAGTTCGACGAGGACCTTGGCCGTTACTATGTTTCGTTTCCGGATGATCAGTAGCGGTGCCCAGTTGTGACGATCGGGATTTAGCATTTGGGGTTGTCTTCTTTTCATTCGGATCCGTCCGTAGTCGGACTATGTGTGTACTCTGGATGATGTTTGAATTTGATATTTGTGTCATATGGCGATTGTAAGCCAACTATTTAATTATCCTTGTTCTTGTACATGGGATTGTGTGAAGATGACCCTTCTTGCGACAAAACCAAAATGCGGTTATGCCTCTAAGTCATGCCCTAACACGTGGGAGATATAGCCGCATCTTGGGCGTTACACATGCTACCCCACGACCGCGGTCAGTTGCATGCGCCCACGTATACGAATACCTGTACGGTCAGCATATGAAACAACTATATGGGTAACGGTCAAAGGTGTACTCGGCCCTACGCGGCCCCACTCGTCAGAGTTAACGGTCAAAGGCATTGACCCGACGGCAACGTCCGTTGTAACCTGTTCTGAGGGTTTCGGGCAAGGGAGTGGGGAAAAGTGAGCAAAAGTTAATAGAGTGAGGATGAATGAGTAGTGCTAAGGAACCAGGGGCACAAAGATAAAAAACCTTATCCTTAATGGCAACTATACATGCGTGTCATGTCTCCTTCTGTCACTGAGATTGAGCACCGCAAGATCTAACCCATCACGAAGTACCTCTTCCCATTGCAAGAACAATCAATCTAGTTGGCCAAACCAAATGAAAGTTTCGAAGAAGAAATATGAGGCTATAATAATCATGCATATAATAGATCAAAGAAGACTCAAATAATATTCATAGATAGATCTGATCATAAACTCGCAATTCATCGGATCCCAACAAACACACCGCAAGAAGTCATTTTATCGAATAGATCTCCATGAACATCAAGGTGAACATTGTATTGAGAATCAAAAAGAGAGAAGAAGCCATCTAGCTACTGCTTACGGACCCGTAGGTCTATGGTAAACTACTCATGCATCATCGGAGGAGCACCAATGAGGATGATGAACCCCTCCGTGATCCCCTCCGGTAAGGTGCCTGAAAAGGGCTCTAGATTGGATCTCATGGTTTTGGAACTTTTGGCGACTGGAATTGTGTTTCGTCGACTCCCCCAAGGTTTCTGGAATATTTGGGTATTTATAGAGCTGAGAGGAGGTGGAAAGGACTCTCGTGGGCCCCACCACCCACCTAAGTGCCAGGGGCCTCTAGCGTGCCCTAGTGGGTTGTGGGCCGCACGGGCCTCCCCTCTGGCACTTCCTTGGCTCCCAAGATGTCTTCTGGGCAAAAAAAATCTCCAAAAAGTTTCGTGGCATTCGGACTTCGTTTGGTACTGATATTCTACGAAGTAAAAAAAAAAGCAAAAACAGCAATCAGCACTGGGCACTATGTCAATAGGTTAGTCCCAAAAAAATCATATAAAGTTGCTATAAAATGAATGTAAAACATCCGAGAATTATAATATAACAACATGGAACAATCCGAAATTATAGATACGTTGGAGACGTATCAAGCAACAACATCAGTAGTGATAGTAACTTAGCAAAGATCTATATGTGATAAGCTCGTAAGCATTGGATCGGTGACATTGTTGGATAATATTCATCATGTAACAGTTATAACCTAGGGCGACTCGGAACTAGCTCAAATTCATCAATGTAATGTAGGCATGTATCCCGTATATAGTCATACGTGCTTATAATAAGAACTTGCATGACATCTTTTGTCCTACCCTCCCATGACAGCGGGGTCCATAAGGAAACTAAGGGATATTAAGGCCTCCTTTTAATAGAGAACCGAAACAAAGCATTAGCACATAATGAATACATGAACTCCTCAAACTACAGTAATCACCGAAAAGAATCCCAATTATTTTCACCTTGGGGTATGCGAATCATAACACATAATAGGTGCATATAACTTGCAAGATTGGATCAAGAACACAAATATATTCATGAAAACATAAAGGGTTCAGATATGAAATCATGGCACTCGGGCCCTAGTGACAAGCATTAAGCATAGCAACATCAATCTCAGAACATAGTGGATACTAGGGATCAAGCCCTAACAAAACTAACTCAATTACATGATAAATATCATCCAACCCATCACCTTCCAGCAAGCCTATGAAGGAATTACTCACTCTCGGTGGTGAGCATCATGAAATTGGTGATGAAGGAAGGTTGATGATGACAACGATGTCGAACCCCCCTCTCCGGAGCCCAGAACGGACTCCAGATATGGCCTTCCGATGAAGAACAGGAGGTGGGGGTGGCTCCATATCGTAAAACATGATGATTCCTTCTCCTTTATTTTTTCTTGGTGAATAGGTACTTATGAAATTGGAGTTAGGGTTGCGGGGGCTGGCAGGGGCCCACAAGCTTGAGGGTGCGCCCCTAGGCTTGTGGCGCCCTGGTGGCCCTCCTCTGGTAGTTTCTTGCGCCATTATATTTTATATATTATGAAATAATTCTCCATAAATTTTCAGCTCAATCCGAGATCTTTTATTTGTGCACAAAAACAAGTTCCATTCAAATCATGCAAATTACAGTCCAAAACAAGAGAAAAAGCATTTGGAAAAGTAGATACGTTTGGGATGTATCAACTCCCCCAAGCTTAACTCATTGCTTGTCCTCAAGGAATTCAGTTGATAAACTGAAAGTGATAAAGAAAAACTTATACAAACTCTTTTTGTTCTTGTTATTGTAAACATGTTTAGCTAATGTCCAAGTTTCCAGCAAGGATTATGAACTAACCGTATTCATGATAACATTTAGGTCTCACATTTACTCATGCCAATAACATAACCAACTAGCGAGAAATAATAAGATATCTCGGATGCCAACAATTTGTCAAAACAATCATGATGTAATATGATAACATGGTATCTCGCTAGCCCTTTCTGGAACCACAAAACATAAATACAGAGCACCTCTGAAGTTCAAGCAGCGACTAAACATTGTAATTCATGGTACAAAAGATCTAGTCATGCTAACACTCAACATTAACTATACACAATGCATAAGAATGATAATAGTGCTCCCTAGCCGGTGCTTAATTTAGTGGGTGATGACTCAACAATAAAAGTAAATGGATAGGCCCTTCGCACAGGGAAGCAGGGACGTGTAGAGGTGCTAGAGCTCAAAGCTTAAAACTAAGATAAATATAATTTTGGGAGGTATGCCTTTCCTGTCAATGTCATGACCAAGAGTTTTCAATATCTTCCATGCTAAACAAATTAGCGGCGGTTCCCAAGTGGTAAAAGTAAATTTTACTCCCCTCCACCAACAAACACAAGCCATTGTTAGCCGAATCCTCGGGTGCCCTCCATACCAACAACTTTCAGGGGGAGTTTGTTTCATTATTTCTGCAATTTTGATTATGGGATTGGGCATCCCGATTACCAGCCCCTCTCGTGCAAGGGCGAGTGAATAAACACTCATCATGAGAATAAGCCGCTTAGAATGGAAGATATTGACCGCCCTTGTCTCTCCATGAGCGGTACGGGCACACAAAATCGATGTTCATTTGAATATTTAGAGGTGACACATGCAAATTTACTTGGAACGGCAGGGTAATATCGCATATAGGTAGATACAATGGACTCATCTCGAACAACTTTGTGTTTAAGGGTTTGGATGCACAAGCAGTATTCCTGCTTAGTATAGGCGAAGGCTAGCAAATAGATTGAGAAGCGAGCAGCTAGAGAGCGAAAACGGTCATAAACATGCATTGAGAATAATTAATATTGAATACAAACATGAGTAGAATATCAAACACCATGAACATAATTATCGTGGAGGCTATGTTGGTTTTCAATCAACTACATGCGTGAACATGTGCCAAGTCAAGCCACTCAAAACATTCAGAGGAGGATACCATACTATTATACTATATCATAACCATTTTAATGCATGTTGACACACAAGATAAATCATTATCCACTCCTAGCTAATTAAGCATGCCATGAGCAACTACCATCTCTAATTATCATCACGAACATACTCATAATAATACTGAATCCACTACAAAAAAAAGACACATCCGTGACATTTTGGGTCGAACTAATTTTTTTTCTATCATACATATGACACTTCTATGACGATAATTGTGACAAAACCCGGTATCATCATAGATGTGGTGGGCTCCTACTTCTATGACAAAAAATCATGACAGAAAATGGGCTTTTCGTCCTAGGCGGGCCGGAGACGCAGCTGCATGACATTCTTTGGGCCGTCCATGACGGAAAAACCATGGTAGAAGCGAGGGCGAGGAAAATTTCGGGGAGTTCCCGGTTACGGTGGGAGGTCGGGGGCCGAGCGATGCGCGCTTCTCTCGTACATGTACGCGCGTGTGTGCGAGGCGTTGTCTCTAACCGAACCCGAGTGAGGAGTTGGGCTCTAACTGAACCCGGGCAATTGCACTGCAGGCTATGCGTTATTGAACCCGAGCGATCGATCGATGGCTGTTAACTGAACCCGATCGAGCGATTCCTTCACTACTGCTGCTAACTGAAGCCGATCGATGCTGCCTCTGGATGAACAGTGAGCGTTGGGGGGGGGGTGGATGAACAGTTCCCGGTGGGGGTGGATGAACAGGACCCCGTGGTGTTGCCTCTGGATGAACAGGACCCTGATCGATCGAGCCGGTTGGGGCTGGATGAACAGGACCCCGTGGAGGGCTGGATGAACAGGATCACCCCGTGGAGGGAAGGATGAACAGTAGACGGTGGAGGGCATGATGAACAGTAGCCCGTGGAGGGGTGGTTGAACAGGAGCCCGTGGAGAGGGCTGGTTGAACAATAGCCGATGGAGTAGCGTGCGGTGGAGGCTGGATGAACAGGAGCCCATGGATGAACAGTCGCAGGTGGAGGCTGGAGGAGGTCGACGGTGGATGAAAAGTAGCTCGTGGAGGCTGGAGGGGGTCGACGGTGGAGATGAACAGTATTCCGTGGAGTTCCGTTTTGCGGTACGCCACACCCCTCCTGATAAACAGGACCCCCGTTTCGACCGTAGCGCTCCAACACAAGTCCATTTCGTCCGTTTTGCGGTACGCCACACCCCTTCCGATCAACAGGACCCCCGTTTCGACCGTAGGATGTCCGTTTCCTCTGTTTTGCAGTACGCCAGACCCCTCCCAATGAACAGGATCCTGTTTCGAACGTGGCCGGTCGAACACAAGGCCGTTTCCTCCGTTCTGCGGTACGCCAGGCCTCGTTTCCATTGCCTGTTCCATCCAAGCCCCCCGATGAACACGATGCATTCCGTTGCCTCCCCATGAACACGACGCATTCCGTTGCCTCCCCATGAACACGACGCATTCCGTTACCTCCCCATGAACACGACGACGACGCTGTTTCTCTGTTCTGACCCAGCCATGTACACAAGCCCTGGCCGTACGTATGCGCGAGTAGGCGTTCGAGACCCCGCCCGTATGTACACATACGTGGCCGTATTTTCTTTCTTGCACCCTAGCCGCCTCTACTACGACACATGCGTGCCTCTACATCCACCAGTATATATGTACGTACACGTTCGCGACCAGAATGACAATGCTATGTACGCTTCGACCAGGTGGGTCCCGACTGTCAGGCACTTCCTTGCGTGTGAAGATGTAGCTGGTGGGTCCCAGCAGTCAGGGGGGTGAAATACGGTGGCCCGTCCGGTGGGTCCCTGCTGTCAGGTGGAGGAATAATTATTTTGCACGTAATAGGGAGGCACTTCCTTGCTGTGGCCATGGACCCAGCTGTCAGTCTCTCCACGTACAGTCCACGTCCGATGGAAGCCGTTCCTTGACCACGTTGACCACGCCGCGCCGAGAGCACCATGGTGGTGGACGACGGCGAGGCCTAGGAAGGGGACGACGCAGAGCCGGGGAAGACGCGACAGTGGATGCCCACGCGTAGAGCAGTACGAGGGTTGACTGGTTCGCTACAGTGTGAGGCTGCCGTCGCCGCAGAATAACAGGGGGTGTGGGTGAGTAGACGGATAGCCTGGCCAGCGATGTGAGTAGTAGGGGGCGGTGAGGCCTCCGCCGCATCGCAACCGGCCACGGGAGGCAGGAGCACGAGGCACGACCGGCGCTGGTTTGGGCGGCTGGAGCAAGAAGACCAGAGGTTGAAGAAGCACTACGGCCGTTGGATGGACATCGTATGGTCACTGGAGCTGGAATCGTGCATATTGACTAAGTTGACAAAGCCCTCCGTCCCCGTCAACTTAGTAGGCCCACAAGTCAGCCTGCCACTATACTGGGTGCCAGCTAACAGGGGGAGTATTCATTTTTTCTGTGCGTAATAAGGAGGCACCTCCTTGCGTGCGAAGATATAGCTGGTGGGTCCGAGCTGTCAGCGGGGGTAACATTTTTTTTGCAAAATACAGAGGCCCTTTTGGTGGGTCCCTGATGTCAGGTTGAGGAATCATTATTTTGCACGTAATAAGGAGACATTTCCTTGCGTGCGGCCGTGGACCCAGCTGTCGGCCTCTCCACGTAAAGTCCACTTCATATGCATGTCGGTCGTTGACCATGTTGACCAGGTCGCGCCGAGAGCACCAGGGCGGTGGACGACGGCGAGGCCTAGGAAGGGAACGACACGGAGGCAGGGAAGACTCGGCGGTTGTTTCCCACGCGGAGGGGAGTACGATTGTACGAGGGTTTACTAGTTCTTCTGCTATCGCCAGAGAATAACAGCAGGTGTGGGTGAGTAGAGGGATGGCTAGGCCAGCGATGGGAGTATGATGGGGCGGTGAGGCCTGCGCGGCAGCAGAGCCGGCCGCGGGGAGGAGGGAGCAGGCAGTCCCGCCGGTGCCTATTTGAGCGGCTGGAGCAGGAAGAACAGAGATTGAAGAAGCACGACGGCCGTTGAATGGCCATCCAACAGTCACTGCTTGTGCGTCAACCTTTTTTTAGGAAAGCCTCAAATCTGTGGAAAACAACATACATCCCATCTGCCATTATTTCTAATAATTTACAGCCCATTTGCTAATTATTAAGTTTTTTTTGGAGCCCATATTCTTTTTGTTAGCATTATAGCCCATATTGTGGCCACGGTTAAAAAATTATACGAAATTTTGCATATTTTGGTGCGGTCCGAACTGTTTTTAATCCCGAAATTTTGACTCACATTCAAGTTGATTTTAAAAATAAATGTATATCAATATAAAATCCAACAAATTCTCCACGCATAAAAATTAATGTAATTTGAAATCTCGAAATGAAAAAAAGATATTTGAAACTAATTGCCGGTTTGATGTGTTTTAAAAATGTACAACCCATTTCTCATTTCTGATGGGCCATTTTCTCGGCCAGCCGAATGAAAGCTCTCCTCGTCTTGAAAGATTTGCAGCCCAACAGGCCTGACAAAGCGACTTACTTGGCAAATCACAAAAAAACTGGGCTGTGGCCGTGGACCCAGCTGTCAGCCTCTCCATGTAAAGTACTCTTCCAATGGAATGTCATTGACCACATTGACCACGCCGCGCCAAGAGCACCAAGGCGGTGGATGACGGCGAGGCCTAGGAAGGGGACGACACGGAGCCGAGGAAGACGCGACAGTGGTTGCCCATGCGGAGAGGAGTACGAGGGTTCACTGGTTCGACTGCGGTGTGAGGCTGCCGTCGCCGTAGGGCCTGGCTAGCGGTGGGAGTAGTAGGGGGTGATGAGGCCTCATCGGCAGCACAGCCGGCCACTGGAGGCAGGAGCAGGCGGTCTCCCCGGTGCTGGTTTGGGCGGCTGGTGCAAGAAGAGCAGCGATTGAAGAAGCAGCAGGACCGTTCGATTCAAATCCAACGGTTACTGCTGCTAGAATCGTTTGTTGACTAAGTTGACAAGCCCTGTGTACGCGTCAACTTAGTAGGCCCATAGGTCAGCCTCCCAACCGGTGCACCCCAGATGTCAGTGGGAGGAATCATTTTTTTCGCGTAATAGGGAGGCAGTTGATTGCGTGCGGCCAGGCCAGCGGAGTGAGTAGGGTGGGCCGGGGAAGCCTGCGCGGCATCACAGCGGGCCACAAGAGGAGGGAGCAGGCAGTCCCGCCGGCCCTAGTTTAGGCGGCTGGAGCAGGAAGATCAGAGATTGAAGAAGCACGTCGGCCGTTGGATGGACATCCAACACTAACTGCTGCTAGAATCGTGTGTTCACTGACAAAGCCTTGCGTAAACAACTCAACCTCGAGATCTGTGGCGTGTACAACCCATTTGCTATTATTTTTATAATTTTTAGTCATTTTCTAATTCATATGGAATTTATTGCAGCCCGTTTTCCATTTTTAGAATTGCTGGCCATTTTCTGGTCAGTACCAGGGTCAAAAAATTAACTAAATATGTGGGAAATTTTGAAAATTCACAAATTTTTGCTGGGGAATGAAATATTCTTAATCCAAAAATTAATAGCCATACTAAAACAAATTTAAAAATAAATTAGTACTATGTCATGTTAAATCCAATGAAATACGTATAAGATATCAGTGAAGAACAAAGACAAAAAAGAAACTTATATCCCATTTGCTATAATTTTTTTGGAATTTTCAACCCCTTTTGATATTACTTTTAACAGACATCGACCATACTCTTAAGCCAGGCCGGAATGCATCCCTCCTTATCTTGAAAGATTTGCAGCCCAGTAATTCGGAGAAAACAAATAGGCCTAACTTGGGTATTCTTCAAAAAGAAATACTGGGCTACCTATTTTCCCAAAGAACTGGTGCATGAGCATTTAGCTTTATTTATTTACTTATTTATGTTTACGGGACCATGAGCATGTACCTGGGCCGGATTCATGTGAGAGCCTCCCTTCCTGTTAATTATGGGCTTCTCTATTGGGCCTTCATCAGTGGGCTACATGTTATCAACAAGTGGAAAATGTGTTCCGAGTTTCAAAAAAAATGTGTTCCGTACGATAAATAGTATGCGCTACATACGGTATGGGGCACTAAAGGATCGAACCGTGCAACGACTTCCAAAACATTGTGTTTGTCGTTCTAACAACACATTTATTCAACCAACAGACGAAATATACTACTGATTGTACATTGAAAACAACAACAGCAGCAACCAGGGCTGGGGGTGCAACAGAAGCAGTAAGCAGGCCAGAAGAGTGAAGAAGCAGCTCTCTCTTCCAAACCAAACATCAGCCATCATTACAAAAGGGATACCAAAAAATAACAAGTGTATGCATCAAACTAAATAAAGATCCTACTACACCAAGTGTACGCATCTAACTAACTGGCTCAGTTAGACGTCACTATTTATTTTTTTCAAAACAGAGGCAAAAGAATTGCCTCGTCGATTAATTAAGAAGAAGAGAATTGCCTGGTTAATCTACAGAAAACCGGGCTAAAACCGAAGACGTTACTATTTATTAAGCTGCAGTGGAGTCGTAGATGGAGAGGAGTGGGAAACTTCACTGGTTCAGGTGCGCGGCAGCACAGCCGCGGTGCCGCCCACGGGAGACAGGAGCAAGAACAAAGGTTGAAGAAGGAGCACGGCTGTTGGATTAACATCCAACGGTCCAGATGCTAGAATCATTTGTTGATTAAGTTGATAAAGCCGTGCGTACATGTCTGCTTAGTAGGCCCACAAGTCAGTCACCAAATCTGACGGGTCCCAGCTGTCAACAGGATGAATAATTTTTTTGCAAAACAAGGAGGCACTTCCTTCCATGCGAAGATACAGCCGATGGGTCCCAGCTGTCAGGTGGAGGAAACATTTTTTCAGCTTAATAAGGAGGAACTTTCCTTGCGTGCGACCATGGACCTCATGGGTCCCAGCCGTCAGGCTCTCCATGTAAAGTCCTCTTTCGATGACTCTCATTTGTTGACCACGTCGCACCGAACGCAGCGAGGTGGTGGACGACGGCAAGGCCCCGGACGGGAACGACTCAGAGATGGGAAAACGTGGTAGTGGAGTCGCAGATTGAGAGGAGGAGAAGGGTTATAACTGGTTCTATTGCGGCGTGGGGCTGTAGTCTATGGAGAATAACAGGAGGTGTCGAGGGGTGGAGGGATAGCCTGGCCGGCGGTGGGGTAGCGCTTCGCAGCAATGCGTGCTAAGCAGAGCCGCTAGCCGCCGGAGGCCGGACCAGGCGGTCCCGGTGACGCTGGAGGAAGAAGATGAGAGATTGAAGGTGCATGTCGGCCGTTGGATATAAATCCAATGGCCATGGATGACACAATCATTTGTCGACCAAGTTGACAACGCCCTGCGTAGGCTTCGACCTATTGGCCCACATGTCAGCCTGCAAAAATGTGGCATATATTTAACCCATGTTTTCTAGAATGTATAGTCCATTTGCTGGGCTGGGTGAACAAATAATTTCGCGTCAATCAGGCCCATTTATATTTTCTAAGAAATCCCAGCCCATTTGCACTTCCTTGAAATACATGTATGAGGTGGGCTCATTATATATACTCCCTCTGTCGGAAAATACTTGTCATCAAAATGGACAAAAAGGGATGTATCTAGATACATCCCTTTTACCCATTTTGATGACAAGTATTTCCGGACGGAGGGAGTATAACGGTATGTTAGAAGGAGCAATTAATATCAAAGAATAAACTGGAGAGGCACATTATATATATATATAATTAAGAAATTAGAGAGTTATTGCTCAAAATAAAAATGAGCGCGTTATTATTAAATTGGTCCTTAAAATCTTCGCAAGCTTTTGTATGCAATCAATAGGATTTTCCTTGCCTGTGAGTCAAAAACAACCAGGATTTTTCTTGCCAACTTCTGTTAAACATTTACTTTTATAAGTTGGGATGTTTTTATAATGTATATATAAGTCTCTATAAAATATACGATAATAGTAATAATATAAATATATATAATGTGGTTAGAAGGGAAAACATAAATTGGACACACCATTACTTTTATAAGAGACCTGTGTTTTATACCCCACAGTAGGCATACTAACAAGTTCACACACAAATACAACAGAAAAGGTAAATATTAATATCAAACTCAGGTTCATAGGACACGTTCATATCCATAGCCAACATTCACAATCAACAACTCAAAAGATTCATATATACACAAGCTCAGCATATCTATGCATCCAAATGATTGATGGATCACACGACAATATTCATACATAATTTACAAAAAGATTCAGATATACACATGTTCAGTATGTTTATGCATCCAAATGATTGAGATCACAACCAATATGATCCATGGACGAACTTTAATTACCTAGGGTACAGACTGGTAAATGGTGTTTAATCGGAGGTACTTCTTGCTAAAATTAGTTCTTGTACGAGTAAACTTTCGAGTACATAAGAGGCAACACACACAATCTGAACTTTGCTTGTAGGTTTATCCTCAAATAGTGGCCTCGTGCCGAGGGAGGTTTGAGCAACTTGGCCACTACTTTCATCCAACCAGTTTACTGGGTCATCTTGGTCCTGTATCTCGCCAAAATTCTACATTGAAAAGACGAGAAAGGAGGCGGTTGAGAAAATGAACCACCCAAATTTTTTATGCAGTTCAACTGAAATGGAGCATCCTTGGCGTGCAGACTGATTAAGTGCCAGATGAATATACGCGTCAACCAACTTGTCTGGAATCTTTAGACTCCATGCCATATAGTTCGCTACCATATGTGCCGATAACCAAAAGGCACAAGTTGGGACCAAACACTGGACTGCGTTTTTCTGGGCTATGCACCAAGCAATATTTTTGGCATTCACTCTCCTAACACTTGGAGTTTGACAATTGGTTGATGCCGGTTGATACTCGAATGAATATAGGCACTTCTTGTCAACATCGATGCTTGTTTGAGTGAACTTTGGAGTACATAGCAGCAGCATAAGTACGTGTCCATCTGATCATTTTGTGCAGTTCTACTGAAATCACCCGATGTAATGATTTGCCTGCGAGTTCAGGCTCCAAATTACTCCTTTATGAAATCGGCAAACAGTAGCACAATACCAAATTACCAATACATATGACAGGCACAATAATCAGGATAAAGACCAGTACCAACCTGTGTGAGGTAGCATATCAATTACTATTTCCTTTGACTGGAAGCCGAGATAAGCCAAGCGACTGTCAGCAAAGGAAGAAAGCATGCAGAGTTTAGCGACTAACTGGAAAGGATGGAAGCTGTCGAGGCAATGAAGCACCCAAAGTTTTTGTGCAGTTCCACCAAAATTGAGCATCCCTGTTGGCACTTATATTGAGAGAGTGAGATTACTGTAATAGTGGGACTAGTTTATGAAACATACACTAACAAATAGAAGCACCCTCGTTATCTTAATGGGTAAAGTTAGCAACATAGTAGTCTTGCTTAAAGAGAGGTATTAGTTTATTTAATCAGTGCCAATTAGCTCAACTCAACACTCAAAGCATTGCCATTTATCATAGGTTGCAAAACTTTAACGTGCAAAGATAAAGGAGTTTCTCATGACAGTAGCACAATAAAAATAGAGATGACAGCAAACTAATATGGATGAAGGCCTTAGGCCCGTACCAACCTAAGAAAAAAGCTTATTCATGTAGTCCCATAAGAGATGATAAATCACTCACTGGAATCACACAATAGTATATATTTTTGTGCACTTAAAATGTATGGTTGAAATCACTCTTGTTTACCAGTGCTGAGATTATATCGAAAGATTATCAAGAACTTCCAGCAGAGTTAAAGCACTGGCTGGGATACAGTTCATTGGCTTGTCTTGTTGTAGTTCCATTTAATGTATGATTGGCACAACATGATCCCTGTTTGCACAAGTAGGAACAAGGTGAAACCTTCATTAGCTTAGTGAGAAAGGATAGGAAGACATTAGCATATTACTCAACCAGTAGCATCAAATTCATGATGGACAATACGCAAAACATTGCCTCATTGAACCAATGGCAATAAATTGACATGCAAAACAATAGAACTATTATGTCATGACACTAATAATATTCCCTCCCCACTCCACCACATGATTCACCTCCATAGACAAACATACACACGTACATGATTCAACATAGGGTCCTACTAAAGATTTGTTTAACTCCAACAGGAAAATTATGCAGTAATAAATTAGTGGTACTTAAGTACTCCTAATTAATTAAGTGAGACAGCAGAAGTGGAAGGGCTCCCTGGAGGATCGTCTCACATGTAAGGTAGTCGTTTCCGGAGCCCTTGAATGGCCTCAACTGAGGCCTCTGGCTTCAGCAAGATTGCCTTGGCGTTGTTTATTCTTCTTCTTCTTCCTCTTCATGCTCTGTTTCTCTTTCTCCTCACCAGTTGGTGAAACCAAGTACATGATTGGCCTTCTAATTCAGAATTGGTTTTGTCAGTGAGGGAGTACAAGTGTACTAGTAAAAAACAACATTATTTTCTCATGGCAGTCGGAAAATAGAGATGAACACATGCATTAAATATCATTCTTACCTAAAGGAAGGTTATGGCGCCAATATGGATGATGAGGATTGGAACACAGATCTCCCTTTGTGCAGTTCCACCAAAATGAACCAACTATTCCATTCTGACATTCCAGTTAAACAGCACAAAAGTCACTTCTTTTAAGAAGAGTTTTGTGTAGTGCACCAAAAGGTCACAACAGCAACCAGGTGAATTGGATATCCCTGTTTGCACAAAAAAGGCATAGAGGAAACAGTCAGAGTCTCAAACAATTACAGGCAAAAACATTTGGCTAAACTTGTCATGGCTTATAACAGTGGCATGGCTTCATTTTTTCCAGGGACATTAGATTAAGAACAGCTAAGGCTGCGTTCGGTTCACAGGTTTGGTGCAGGATTTTCGTAGGAACACAATTCCTATGGTATTCTTTCCCTTCCAACCGTTCGGAACACGGGAAAGGTGAATAGTGTTTCATAGGAAAGCTGGTTTGGTAGTACTGATTCCATAGGATTAGAAACATCCACGCGCTGCTCATTTTTTGGGCGGAAGCCCAAGGCAGGTGCTCACTGCCATGCATTAGACAGGTTGCTGTGCTGTGTTGCTGGAATAAAAAAATCAACCTATGTGTGGTACGTGAGGTGAGGACAAGAGTAGTCACTGTGTAGCTGAATAAACAAATAGCTTCTCATACTACCAAGCATGCTACTCTAAAAAAACAAATATGTACATTTCGTAGTCCATCCGAACACATTCTCTTGAGAGTTTCCTCTGGTTCGCTGTTCCATAGATTTATACCTACATTCCTTTCCAATTCCTCTATTTTCATCAAGACCTATGTTTTCTGCCCCTTTATTCCAAATAGAGCCTAAATTTTTGGTATAAGGGCATGGGACAGTGGGTGCACCAGCAGTCCAGCACCATGTACGTAAACAGGGGCATAAAGTGGTGATTCATAGTTTGTTGCCCCGAGAAACAAACATCCAAGAAACATATCTGGGTTGGTCCCATTTTTGTTCACTCTAGCCACCTACTCCTATGTGTGGATAGCAAATCTAGTCCTGGTCATACCACTGTGTACAGCGTTACCCCTATATTTCCCTTTTCGACCAAGAGACCGGTTGGATGACCAGTCTGTACTACTTTCACCCCATTTCCTTCCTGTTTGTACCAAGTCCGATGTACATACTAAATTCCCCGACCCCACTTTATTTATTGTTTGAACCAAGTACTCCCTCCGTCCGGAATTACTTGTCATCAAAATGGATGTGTCTAGAACTAAAATACATCTAGATACATCCATTTCAATGACAAGTATTTTCGGACGGAGGGAGTACAAGATTCGACTCCATGAAGTATCTTTACCTCTAACAATAGAAGAAAAAAAATATGTGACATTGGACCATCCGATTGAGAGGGGCTGAGAGGTAGAAAATGATGCACATGCAACAACGTAGCGAGCTGGGGAAGTAGAGCTAAGGCAGTTTCGAACGAAGATATACCTTAAGGTCGTCGGGATGTGGATAGGTGGGCGGCGGGAGGCCGGATCCGCCCATAGGCAACGACGAAGGGATCTGAGGACCTCCCACGCCGGCGCTCGGCCAGAGATAACGGTGCGGCCGGCAGTGGGTCTCCTCCCTCACTGTCGACGACGGCCTAAACGCTGCCCCTCCTCCCCTTCACCGGCGGAGGGGGATACGTCCGGATTTGTAACCAGCGGTGAGGATAGAAAGCCAGTGTTTTTTGAAGGGAGAAAGACAGTGTTACTACCCCTATCTTGTTTAAATCTGGAGAGGATGAGAGTGTGTGAATAGAGCAACCCTAGCAAGCAAGTGCGGAGGCTCCGACCTATATATACGTAGTGAGCAACCCTAGAAAGCAACCCTAGCAAGCAAGCAAGCCCTATCTTTGTCAACTCGTACAAGGCCGAGAAATTTGATTACTACAACACCCTCTCCCTCGCGGACTAAGCTCCGGTGCCTTAACTGCACCTACCTTTGGCTACATGACAGGAGGGCCAACCACCTATTGGGCCCACCTATCATAGACGCAAAGGCAGGAGCAGTAAGTTGAAGCTTTCGCTATCCCTCCCGCACGAGGTGGAAGGACATGCAACAGTGGATTCGATACTGTAGAAGTAGGAGTAACATCATTATTGTTCGTCTTCTCGAAGAGGCGAAGAGCCAAGCGCAACCCGAACGTGGCAGTTGCGGACGCTCGCGTGGTGCGGTTCCTTGGAGTACTAGCCAGGCTCTTGCATGAGACAAAATTGCTATTGTTTAACAACTAAACTCCATTATCCATTGGTTGATACTCATTTTGCATAGGTCCACGCGCTTAGCAGCGTTTCCTCCTGGGGTCACCAATGTTTATTTGCTAATTAATAGCATTGCATGCAATGAACTAGCCATTGCAAGTCATTAAAAGCATGCACACCTCTCATCTCTTATTGGTTGATATGTCAAGAAACAAGAAACAAGGTAGAAGTTAATGCACCGCGCCTAAGTGTTTTGGGACTATTTGGTTTTCGTAAGATGACTTACACACCTAGACGGAGGGGGTAGTATAGCCCTGTAAACCGGAAAGGAGTATTTGCCTTTCTAGATATTTCAACAAGTGACTAGACCACACCATGTGCATTACTCCCTCCCTTCCAGTTTATAGGGATCAAATCTCAAATCTCACGAACCAAGGCATTTTGCGATTGGAGGAATGTATCTCATACTTTACAAAACTACCCTAATTAAACTCATGCATTAATTACGTAGTTCTCTCGTTTTCCTCTTCGCCTTGGTCGCGGTGCACAATATTGAGCACTCCTATATGACTACCCGCTCTATCTACAGGCAGGACATTTCAAAGCATCCGGGCCCACGTGCCATCCACCAAATCACAGCGAGGTGCTACAGTCGAGACTCACCTGTAACCCCGGTGTGGCCGTCATGACCCGTCATATCATAAAACCCACACCTTTACCAGCAGTGGTTAGGTGGCCTCCAAGTTGGACTGGACGAAGCAACCATCATTTCACTGGAATGCTCGTTCAAGCCCTTTCTTCCCTTTCTTGAAGAAAACCTCACTCCAGGCTACTCACTTCTGCCATTTTTCTTCTGTACCGACGAAGGAAAGGTGGGCGAATCAGTTATGCTGCTATATTTTCATACCAAGAATCTTCTTTTTGCGAAGCACCGACCGATTCTCACATACTATTATTTCCCCATTTTCATTGCGATTGTGGTTTCCTTTCGATTGCTTTTTGTTTGTCAGTTCATTGATGGATCCTGGAGCACTAGGCAAAGAGTTGCCGGCGGACAACCCACTGGAGACAATGATCTCCAGGAAGCGAGCACCGACCAACGAGTTGACCATGTTGGCGGGCCAACCCATGGAGACGAAGAACTCCAAGAAACAAGCATTGGCCAAAGAGTTGAGGACGTTGGCGGACGAACTCCTCAAAGGAAGTTGGAAGAACAGCAAGGGCCCCACCATGCCTACCCCAGGAACTCTGATTGTGAAAGTGCGTTATATCGACTAGAGGACGAATTCCTTAGCGAAGAACTACTGGTAGCGGAATAAGTACTCAAAAGTAAACATAACAGAACACAAGAATAGTCATCATGATGAAATGAAAACAGGCACATAGTACATGAAGCGTAAGCACAGGATAACACATGATGAAGACAAACAGACTGAAGAAATTGAACTAAGGAAATTGAGAAAGTCTACAGTCAAAGTCTTCAAACACAGATATGAACAAGCACACAACACAGTTATGAGGAAATGAAAGAGTTGATGAAATAGAACCAGTAAGCTTGGTGAAGACAATGATTTGATAGACCAGTTCCAACTGCTGTTTCAGTTGTACGTCTGGTTGGAGCGGCTGAGTATTTAAACTCGAGGACACACAGTCCCGGACACCCAGTCCTGAGCACGCAACTCAGGACACCAAGTCCTCACCATATTCTCCTTGAGCTAAGGTCACACAGACCTCGCCCAATCACTCGTGGTAAGTCTTCAGGCGACTTCCAAACCTTCACAAACTTGGTCACTCGGCGATCCACAATTCCTCTTGGATGCTCTAGACCATGACGCCTAACCATCTGGAAGAAGCACAATATTCAAAGGTAACAAGCGTCGGATCCACGCAGGATCAATCTCTTCAGTGATGCTCAATCACTTGGGGTTTGTAGGTGTTTGGGTTTGGGTTTTTCCTCACTTGATGATTTTCGCTCAAAGTCGTCGGAGGATGGGTTGCTCTCAAATGACAAGTGTCAGTTTCTCTTGGAGCAGCCAACTAGCTAGTGGTTGTAGGGGGCGGCTATTTATAGCCTAGGGAGCAGCCCGACATGATAAGACATAAATGCCCTTCAATGATATGACCATTAGGTGGATAGATATTTTGGGACAGCTGGCGCATAGCACAGCAACGGTCAGAATTTTGAGTAGCAAAATCCTCAGGTCTATCATGTTCCTCACTGTGTAGGCAATCCACACTGGCGAATTCCTAACTCCTCAGTCAGAACAAATTCCTCAGTGACCAGAAGAACTTCATCTCTGCCACTGAAGAATATGACTGAACTGTATGAGATTTCCAATGGCTTCATTCGAAGGGATTGGTAGGTGCAGGATTTTGAGTTGAGCATCACATGGAAATTTTTCCTTAGTATTTACTCGACCCCCTTTAACAGTACGGTGTTTCCTATGACTCAAGAAAGAGAAAATGAAACTACGAGAACAAAAGTCTTCACGCTTCATGTTCCTCGAATGAACACCAAGTCTTCAAGGTCACACCAATTTCTTCACTTTCAAAGTCTTCAGAAATCCAAAGTCTTCAGTCGAAGAACTTCATTTTTAGGGGTTGACTTTCTCTGTAAATATCAAACTCCTCATAGACTTATAGACCTGTGTACACTCACAAACGCATTAGTCCCTTAACCTATAAGTCTTCAATACACCAAAATCACTAAGGGGCGCTAGATGCACTTACAATCTCCCCCTTTTTGGTGATTGATGACAATATAGGTTAAGTTTTCAACAGGGATAAACATATGAAGTGTAAATACTGATATTGATGAATTTGATTGCAAGATATAGAAGAATTCCCCCTGAAGATGTGCATAGTGAGGAATTTGCTTTTGAAGCAATGCACACTTGAAGAGTTGAATCATGGAGATCTCCCCCTATATCTTGTAATTCATACACGCATTTGACATATCACAATGAAGAATTTGAAATGCACGATGAAATATGGTGACTGATGTAATTCAGCGTGCGTGCATTAGCATATATGAGGAATTAGCATGCAGAAAAACATATCAAAAGTATCAGAGCACCATCGGGTTTAAGTTTACAACTCGATCCAATAAAGTCTCAGAAGAACGAGAGTTGTAACTTAACAAAAAAATGCCCATATAGAAAGACCCGCTTGAAGACTATCTCAAAATTCTCCCCCTTTGTCATCAAATGACCAAGATGATCGAATATGAGGACTAACGCCCCTGAAGAATATCAAGTTGATGAAGGAGCGCCAACGTTGTTGGGGTCGTTTGTCGTAGTAGGGCCTGCCACAGTGTCGTCCAAGTCTTCATTTTCATTAGTGTCGCGCGGTGAGAAAATGAGCTGGCCACCAGAGAAGGAACCTTGACCTTCTTGAATTTCTTCGGTGGAGGTGCAGACCAGTCAAAATCTTCCTTGAGACCCATTTTCTTCAGATCGTCTTCACAATATAGATGTGACAGAATGGCCCAGGTGCAACCGAAGACTTCATGGAGGTAGTAATGGTTTTTCTTCACTGCATTGTGTGTAGCAGTCATGTTGTGAAGAAATGAACCAAACTGACGCTTAACCCATTTATGATTTCGATCCACCTTCTGGTGAAGACTAAGCAGAAGCTCACGATTAGTCATCACACGAGGAGCAGTGGCTTGAGGAGTGGACTTGGGTGCATTGGCAGAGTCATGTGTGGCAGAGTCATCATTGGTGGAATAAGAGGCAGCTTTGCGAAACTGACCATCCAATGGACGAATGCCTTCATCTATAACAGCTGGTGCCTTGCCCTTTTCATCAACTGACGAATAGGTCTGCTTGAGGACTTCAATCGGGGGCAAGTAGCTGAGGTGATTCTGAAAATCAGCTTTGTAGTTGAGTGAAGACCTTGTCCCGAGGAATCTCATAATCCAAGGTGCATAAGGCTTCAGCTAAAATGGAGATAGTGCAACATTTGCCAGAGTCCTCATGAAGAAATCTTGATAATTGACAGGAATGCCATGAACGATGTTGAATACCAGATTCTTCATGATGCCAACAATTTCCTCATCAGATGAGTCGTGGCCTTTGATAGGACTCATTGTCCTCGTAAGAATACGATAGACAGTTCTGGGCACATAAAGTAATTCCTTCACGAGGAATTTGGTTCTTGGTGTCTGACCTGGCTTCAAAGGTTTCATCAGAACTTGCATGTAGTGATTTGTAAGCTCAGGTTCACTATAGATGCAACGAGCTTCTTCAAGGGGAGGACTGAGTGGTAAGGCACAAAGCAATTCAGAAGCTGGTGCTGTGTAGTGAGTGTTTTCAGACATCCAGTCCAGCACCCATGAATTCACATCTTCAGAATCTCCTGTGATGTGCAGCGTTGCATAAAATTGAAGAATCAGTTCTTCATTCCAATCACAGATGTCAGAGCAAAAATTTAATAGTCCAGCATCGTGAAGAACACTGAGGACTGAGACGAAACACGACAGAGATTCCATATCCACGTGAGGAATGTGCTCATGGTAGAAGATTTTCTGTTTGTTGAACAACACTGAGGAATAGAAATTTGATTGACTAGCAGTCCAGAAACGCCTCTTCCTAATGCGAGCAGAGTTATAAGGGTTGTAGTCTTCAAAGAATACATGCTCGCTGAAGAAATCATCAGCCTTGAAATTTTGCTTGCGTGAGAATGGATCCTTTGGCTTGGGCAGAGGAGTGTCAGTGAGTTGCATCACAACCTCAGGAATCGCAATCTCAAGTTCTTCAGGCTGAGGAATTTCTGGTTCCTCTTTAGTGGCAGTCTGCGTCTTCAGATGTTCACCAGCAGCAGTTTCTTCAGCGCTAGTGGCTAGAATTTCTTCACGCACAGATGAAGTGGGGTGAGTTTCTTTAGAGCCCATTTGAACATTTTGTGCAGGTGACTGAGGTATTTGCTGCAACGGTGTGAACATTAGAGAGTTTGGATGCTGACTTTCCCAGAATTCATCACTTATCACTGGTGTGGAGCAGCCAACGTCCACATCTTCATCTTCCATTTCTTCAACGCCAGCCTCTTTAGCTGTGAACCGAGGCATAGGCGAGGAGATAACAGGTGTTGAAGGGATTGCATCCACTTCAATTTCTTCATCAATTTGCTCTGACGAAGCAGCAAAATGATTTTCTTCATCAGATCTGCTAGGGATCTCATATTCTTCACCAAAAAGAACAAGGTCCTTTGATGGCATGGTTGAGATTGGAACATCATCAATGGGATTAGCAAATGAACTGGTCAAAGGCTTCATCTTCTTCGGAGCTGAAGAATCTGAAGTAGCTAATGCTTTCCTTTTCTTCACTGCTACACGCTCTGCAGCCTTGGTCTTCTTCACATCTGATGCAGATGGAAGGATCAGAGTTGGTGTTGGTGCAGGAGGAGCAGAGGAATCTGGTTGATTTTCTTCAGGCACAACTGATGCGGTTGCCCTGATTTCTTCAGTTTCTTCAGGCGCACCACTAGTGGATGCCCTGGCAATTTCTTCAGCAGCTGGAATGCAGTCATCAGCCCTGGAACTCACGTTTTCTTCAGCAGCCTGATTTTCATCAATGGTGCTGGCATGTTCTTCAGTCGGCTGAGCAGATGCTTCAGCCTGAGGAATTTCTTGTTGCGATGGGGCTGTAACATGTGAAGTGAACTTTTCAGTCAGTTTAACAAACCTAACTTTGGCTCCTTTCCAATCAGCATAATACAAATCAAATTCATCACTGAGGCTTTTGATTTCAGCCTGGACCTTCACTAGTTCTCCAGTTGTCATGGTGACAATGTTTTTCTTTAGAAGTTTCTCTTTTCTGTACTGTGTTTTCTTGATTTGTCTGGCCTTCTCATACTTCCATTTTTCTTCTTCAGTGAAAGTAGTCAAGACATGACTTTAACCAGGAGTGAGGTTCATCTCTGGCAAAGGCGTGTTGGGATTCTTATGCCATAGATCAATGAAGTCTAGGATCAGCCTTGGATCTAAAAGCAGTGGCACATTGCTTCCTTTGGCACCAGCGGCCCTGACTTGCCTATCTCTGATGATTTCAGCAAGTTCATCATCATCAGCTTCGTCTTCTTCAGACGGCACTTGGAAGACGACCTACTTCTTCTGAGAACTAGGGCGAGGACCTCGTCCAGCACTGGCCTTTGTCTTCAGTAGAGAGGGTCCCGTTGAGGAATTTGGTGCAGCTGAGGAACTAGCTGAAGCTCCTGAGGCAATTGATATACCAGTAGTCCTTTGGCACGTGGCGAGATGCACAGGTGCAGAGGACTTTGTCGGAGCGGCCAAAGACTTTGGCGGAGGAGCTGAGGACTTTTGAGGAACAGGAGCAGCATGAGGAATTTGCCGTGAGGGCTTTGAGGATTTTGGCCGTGAGGGCATTGTTGGTGAAGCACTTGGCTTGCGTGCAGGCTTCTTTGACATAGCCTTCTTCGGCTTGACAGCAGAGGCCTCAGCAGAGGCAGCAGCAGCAGAGTCTTCATTGAATTTCCTCACTACTTCTCTGGCTTGCTTAGCCAACTTGGCTTGGTGCTTGGCCCATTCATCAGGATAGTCCTCACCGCGCTTGAGGCTGGTGGGATCAGCTATTTGGCCAGGTGCCAATGAAGGTCTTGGGCATGGAGGATTGAGTGCGAATTTCTTCATGTACTTGGGAGTAACATACCTGTACTCCCTCCACTCTCTTGCCCATCTCCTCTCTATCTTCTGAATGCGCACCTTGCGCTTATTTTTGTCTTCCTCAAGAGGTGTGCAGTACCCAGCATATACATCATCATGGATCTCAAACGCTGTGTTGACCTCAGCCCTCTTTCCTCCTTTCTATGGCTTCTTACCGTCAGCCATTTTCTTTAGTTGAGGAATTTGAACAATTGAATTTTCTGAAGAAGTATGCAACTTTTCTTCGAGGAACGCTGCAAATGAGTTAAGTTGATGAGAACCTAGTGATTCAGCAGCTGACATGAGTACCTGTGAACAGATTATAGTTGCGAGGAATTTGGAGAGGTCATATGCATTCTCAGAAGGTTTTATAAAAAACAAGTTTGAGGAATTTGACCAGATGAGTCTTGAAGAATTTCACTAAGCGTTCTTTGTCTTAGGTTCCAAAGATGTGTAGATAAAAAATCCACACATTTGAGGAATCTTGAAGAAAAACATAGCTTAGAGAAATGAATCAAGAACAGATAATATGTGAGGTGTTTTAGTGTGTGAAGATATGAAGAAAAACGCATTTGAAGATTTTGTAGATAATCATTCGAATCAACGAGGGCAGTAAAAGTAACTTTTAATTACCTTGGATGAAGAACATGACAAACAGTGAGGTGGAGAGGTGAAGTTCATCTGTGTATATCTTCCACGCCCTAACTCGGCGGAGGAAGATGGCTACGGCGGCGGCGGAGTGAAGATTTCCGCGGCCGGCGCGAGTACGGCGACGACGAGGTCGAGGCAGTGAAGCTCTTCCTCACCGGCAACGATGAAGTAGCGGCGGCGCTAGGGTTTGAGAAGCTTGAGCTGGAGAGAAGTCGAGCGGAGTAAAAGAAGTGAGGAAGGGGAAGAGGGGTATTTATAGCCATGGTGAAAAACTGTTCGCCTGAAGAAATCGGATGAATGTGCCCCTGACCCTTCTCATTCGCATGACATGTGTCACCCACGTATTGAGAGGTGGAGATCATGTGCGATCATGGGTGATAGGATAAGTGTATCGTGGGATGCGGAACGGTTTGAGCGGCAAAGACGAAAATTTAGATAAGACAAGTTTTAAAGTTCCGTTCGCAATTTCTTCAGCTGACAAGGACACAGTGAAGATTTTGAACAAGTTTCAAATAGAGCGCGCATGAAGAATTTGTGAATAGATTGGGTTGAGTATAGCATAGAAGGGGAAGGGTCCGATCACATTCACTTAGCAGAAAAATCAACTTGAAGAATTAGCAATAAGTGAATGCTATAGAGGACATAAACTCACATATATATATATAGCCAATGAATAAAAACGACGGAAACAATGAAGACAATGCAAAGTTGAAGAATATGAATAACTAAGGAATTTCAACTTTTGGTGGTGGCGTGACCCACCGTATAAGAATGATGATTTCAGACACTGCGTACAATTTTCGTAGGGTTCTGAGAATCAAATTCTTTGTTAATTTCTTCACACTAAGAGTGTTATTCTTCATTGATTGAAGAAAAACGTTTCTTCATGTGTTGCACATCTAAGTCATCAATTTCGCATAAGTGTTAGGATGAGTGTCCTTTTCAAAGAACATTCGAAGATTCTAGGATATTTAGCTCACACCGCAACTTGCTAAATCTCTTCTTATCCAAGGGCTTTGTGAAGATATCGGCTAGCTGTTCTTCAGTCTTCACATGCTCAATAGAAATGCCGCCCTTCAACACATGATCACGAAGAAAATGATGAAGAATCTGAATGTGCTTAGTCTTCGAGTGCTGAACTGGGTTGTGAGCAATCTTGATGGCACTCTCATTGTCACAGAAGAGAGGCACATTCTTCATGTTGACGCCGTAGTCCTTGAGGGTTTGCTTCATCCATAGCAATTGAGCACAGCAAGAACCAGCGGCAATGTACTCAGCTTCAGCAGTAGATAGTGATACATAGTTCTGTTTCTTTGAGGACCAACAGACCAAAGATCGTCCAAGGAAATGACATGTACCAGATGTTGACTTGCGGTTCACACGATCACCGGCATAGTCAGAGTCAGAATATCCAATGAGATCAAAAGCCGAGCCCTTGGGGTACCATAATCCAAGTGTTGGTGTGTGAGCTAGATATCAAAGAATATGCTTCACAGCCTTATGGTGTGATTCCTTCGGTGTAGCTTGAAATCGGGCACACATGCAAACACTAAGCATTATGTCTGGCCTAGATGCACATAAGTACAATAAAGAGCCAATCATGAGCGGTATACCTTATGATCGAAGTCGATACCATTTTCATCAGTGCACAGATGGCCATTTGTGGGCATAGGAATTTTGACGCCTTTGCAATCTTGCATGCCGAATTTCCTCAGTACATCCTTGAGGTATTTCTCCTGAGATATGAATATGCCATTGCGTTGTTGATGAATTTGAAGACCTAAGAAGAATTTCAACTCTCCCATCATAGACATTTGATATTCTTCACTCATCATATAGGCAAATTCATCACTATAACGTTGGTCAGTACAGCCAAAGATAATATCATCAACATATATTTGGCACACAAACAATTCACCATCATAAGATTTAGTGAAAAGAGTAGGGTCGAGTGAACCGGGTTTGAAGCCTTTCTTCATGAAGCATTCCTTCAAGGTATCATACCACGCCCATTGGGCCTGCTTGAGGCCATAGAGGGCCTTGTTGAGTCTGAAAACTTTGTCAGGATTCTTTGGATCTTTAAAACTTGGGGGGTTGAGCAACATATACTTCTTCCTCAAGCTTACCATTGAGGAATGAACTTTTCACACCCATTTGATATAAAGTGATATCATGATAGTTAGCATAAGCAAGTAATATGTGAATAGCCTCAAGTCTAGCAACAGGTGCAAAAGTTTCATCGAAATCAATTCCTTCAACCTGTGTGTAGCCTTGAGCTACAAGCCGTGCCTTATCCCTCACCACAAGGCCATTTTCATCTTGCTTGTTGCGGTAGATCCATTTTGTGCCAATGATATTGTGCTTGTGAGGATCTGGACATTTGACCAGTTCCCAGACATTGTTGAGCTCGAACTGATGTAATTCTTCTTGCATGGCCTGAATCCACTCAGGCTCCAGAAATGCTTCATCTACCTTAGTGGGCTCTGTGATAGAGACAAAAGCATAGTGCCCACAAAAGTTAGATAAATGTGAAGCTTTTGAGCGTGTGAGAGGACCTGGCGCTTTGATGTCATTCATGATCTTTCAACTTGCACTTCTTTTGCAATGCGAGGATGTGCTGGTTGTCGTTGAGGAATTTGATCAGCATTCTCTTTAACACCATTTTCTTCAGTATTTTCTTCAGGTGCATTAGCTCGACGTTCTTCATGTTCTGGAATGAATTCTTCAGCAGATTCTTCAGTAGGAATGACATCCTCAGTAGCCTTGAACTTGATAGTTTCCCTAGGTGCCGGTTCATCTATCACAGTAGGTAGGTGCTCTCTTTGCGAGCCATTAGTTTCATCGAACCGCACATCTACAGTTTTAACAACCTTGTGAAGAACGTCGTTGAAGACTCTGTAGGTGTGCGAGTCCTTTCCGTAACCAAGCATAAAACCTTCATGTGCTTTCGGTGCAAATTTTGAGTTGTGATGAGGATCTCTAATCCAACATTTAGCACCGAAGACTATGAAATAACTTACATTGGGTTTCTTATCAGTGAGGAGTTCATAGGCAGTCTTCTTGAAGAATTTGTGAAGATATACTCTATTGATGATGTGGCACGTAGTATCAATTGCCTCAGTCAAGAAATGACGAGGCGTTTTGTATTCATCAAGCATTATGCGAGCCATCTCAGCAAGAGTCCTGTTCTTGCGCTCCACGACGCCGTTCTGCTGAGGAGTATAAGGAGCATATAACTCATGAGTAATACCAAGTTCATCAAGATAGTCATCGAGACCAGAATTCTTCAACTCAGTGCCATTGTCACTTCTGATGTGCTTGATCTTCACACCAAAGTTGGTTGAAGCCCTCGAGGAAAATCATTTGAAGACTTCCTGCACTTCATGTTTGTAAGTAACAAGGTGTACCCATGTGTAACGAGAGTAATCATCAACAATAACAAAGCCATGTTGAGATGCTTCATTTGAAACAGCAGAATAATGATTAGGACCGAAGAGATCCATGTGAAGCAATTCAAATGGGCGAGTAGTGGTCATGATAGTCTTCGCTGGATGCTTGGCCTTTGTCATCTTCCCAGCTTCACAGGATCCACATAGATGATCCTTGAGGAATTTGACATTCTCGATGCCAATGACATGCTTCTTCTTCGCAAGCTTGTGCAAATTCCTCATGCCTGCATGACCAAGTCGTCGATGCCAGAGCCAGCCTTCTGAAGCTTTTGCAAGTAGGCACACGGCTGGTTGTGGTCCTGTAGAGAAATCAACAATATACATGTCTCCTCTCCTAAAGCCTTCGAAGACTTTGGAATTGTCAGCTTCCATAACCACAACACAACGGTACTTGCCAAAGACAACAACCATATCAAGATCACAAAGCATTGAGACAGACATAAGGTTGTATCCTAAGGACTCAACAAGCATGACTTTGTCCATGTGTCGATCCTTTGTGATTGCAACCTTACCTAGACCCAATATCCGACTTTTGCCTTTGTCAGCAAAGATGATATGCTTCAGATGCGACGGAGATAATGGAGCATCCATCAATAGATTCTTGTCACCAGTCATGTGATTTGTACATCCACTATCGAGGACCCACTCAGTGGCTTTTGGTTGATCATCCTGCAAATGAATTAGTGCAACTTACAAACTCATATACTTCATCAGTGAAGAATATGACATCAATTCATCAGATCAATTTCATCAAGCAAAAGAACAAATAAAACAATATGAGGATGTGAGAAATGAAAGTTCATTTCTTCATGATTAGCCCGCGTCCTTTCAGGCATACTCAGGTCTCCAGCAATTTCTTCAGACGATTACGTATGTCTGGAGACCTGACCCTCCAGAAGAGATTAGTTCTTTTTCTTCACCACCCACATCTGAAGGGGTGGCAAAGAGTTCATCACTCTGCGAGCTCCATATGAGAAGGATGGCATAGAAGCCAGTCCATTTCGTTTCATATAAGAGGGGTTAGAGTAAGCATAAGAGTAAGCAGAGAAATTCTTCGAGGACTTATGGACATAATGATTTGAAGAATAATGCACATATCCATAATCCTTAGATCTTCCCTGCGAAACAGACGGGTTAGCATGATGAAGTTCATATGAGTACTTTGATCCTTTTGAGGAATATGATCCATATGAAGAATTTGGTCCATATGAAGAATTTGATCCGGGGTTCCTATTCTTCACAGGTGGTGTCATGATGACATTCACCTGAAGATTTTCAATGCATCTTTTGGGAACCCAGGTTTTCTTCATAGGGGAACCGTTCCTGCAGTTAGTGCCAACATATCTAGCAAATACTTCACCATTCTGATTTTTGAACAATTTATAGTTGGAGTCAAATGACTCATCATCAGAACGAGGAGATTCACATGCAAATCCAGATAAGTTAGATGGATCAACTAGAGGTCCCTTTGCAGCAACCCATGTAGTTTTGGGGTACTGCTCAGGCTTCCAATATGTACCATCAGCATTGAGTTTCCTCTCAAAAGCAATACCCTCTTTCCTAGGGTTCCTGTTGAGGATCTGCTTTTTAAGCACATCACAAAGAGTCTGATGCCCTTTGAGGCTTTTGTACATGCCAGTCATGTACAATTCCTTCAGCCCTGCATCGTCAGTGATACTAGCAATGTCCTCAGATGAGGAATTAGTGATAGCAGAGGCATGTGAAGAATTTGAAACATTTGAAGCATTTGAACATTCAAGTGAAGAATTAGTAGATTCACGTTCAATGCACTTCAAGCATGGAGGAACAAATTCTTCCTGAGAAGCGCTGATTTGTTGAGCAAGTAATGAATCGCACTCCTTCTGAAGATCTTCATAACTCACTCTTAGATTCTCAAGATCTTGCTTTCTTTGAAGAAATTCATAAGAAAGCTTCTCATGATCAGATAAGAGAGTGTTATGTTGATCTTGAAGGGTGTCATACTTAGTATGAAGTCTCTGAAGACTTCCAGCCAAAGCTTTTGACTGATCCATTTCTTCACCCAACATATCATCTCTCTTATTTAGCATGTAGTGAACTTTTTCCAAAGCTCTTTGTTGTTTAGTGGCAAGGGAAGCAAGTTTGACATAGCTGGGTCCAAATTCATCACCAGATTCATCATCACTAGACTCGGATAGGTAGCATTCAGTTACCTCAGCATCTTTTGCCATAAGGCATGATGCAGAAGATGATGATTCTGGTTCGAATGTCATCGCTTTGAGAGATTCCTTGAAGTCCTCAAACCAAGGATCATGACAGGTTCAATGACCTTCATAGACCTTAGAGAGACGGTCCCAGATGAGCTTTGCATGATCGAGATGCATGATATTCCTGAACTGATTTTGTGACAGAATGGAGCAGATGACATCCTTGCCTTGAGGTTGAGAAGAGTGTACTTGCAAATGTCATCAGCTTCCGCCATCTTGCACAGATTGGTCAGACCAATCTCAGTGACAGTCCACAGCTCAATGTTCATCGCCATGAGGCGTTTCTTCATCATGGCCTTCCACTTGGGATACTCATGACCGTCAAAGATGGGGCATGTCACTTTCTTCATACCCGCGGTCGACATAACTAAAACTCCAGGCGGTTAAACCAAAATCACACAGAACAAGGGAGTACCTTGCTCTGATACCAATTGAAAGTGCGTTATATCGACTAGAGAGGGGTGAATAGGTGATTTTTATGAAATTCTCCACTGAGGAATTTGCCGGTGAGGAAATTCCATAGCGAAGAACTACTAGCAAAGGAATAAGTACTCAAAAGTAAACATAACAGAATGCAAGCATAGTCATCATGATGAAATGAAGATAGGCACAGAGTACAGGAAGCGTAAGCACAGGATAACACAGGATGAAGACAAATAGACTGAAGAAATTGAACTGAGGAAATTGAGAAAGTCTTCAGTCAAAGTCTTCAAACACAGATATGAACAATCACACAACACATTTATGAGGAAATGAAAGAGTTGAGGAAATAGAACCAGTAAGCTTGGTGAATACAATGATTTGATAGACCAGTTCCAACTGCTGTCTTAGTTGTACGTCTGGTTGGAGCGGCTGAGTATTTAAACTCGAGGACACACAGTCCCGGACACCCAGTCCTGAGCACGCAGCTCAGGACACCAAGTCCTCACCGTATTCTCCTTGAGCTAAGGTCACACAAACCTCGCCCAATCACTTGTGGTAAGTCTTCAGGCGACTTCCAAACCTTCACAAACTTGGTCACTCGGCGATCCACAATTCATATTGGATGCTCTAGACCATGATGCCTAACCGTCTGGAAGAAGCATAGTCTTCAAAGGTAACAAGCGTCGGATCCACGCAGGATCAATCTCTTCAGTGATGCTCAATCACTTGGGGTTTGCAGGTGTTTGGGTTTGGGTTTTTCCTCACTTGATGATTTTCTCTCAAAGTCTTCGGAGGATGGGTTGCTCTCAAATGACAAGTGTCAATTTCTCTTGGAGCAGCCAACTAGCTAGTGGTTGTAGGGGCGGCTATTTATAGCCTAGGGAGCAGCCCGACATGATAAGACATAAATGCCCTTCAATGATATGACTGTTAGGTGGATAGATATTTTGGGACAGCTGGCGCATAGCACAACAACGGTTGGAATTTTGAGTAACAAAATCCTCAGGGCTATCATGTTCCCCAATGTGTAGGCAATCCGCACTAGCGAATTCCTAACTCCTCAGTTAGAACAAATTCCCCAGTGACCAGAAGAACTTCGTCTCTGTCACTAAAGAATATGACTGAACTGTATGAGATTTCCAATGGCTTCACTCGAAGGGATTGGTAGGTGTAAGATTTTGAGTTGAGAATCACATGGAAATTTTTCCTTAGTATTTCCTCGACCCCCTTTAACAGTACGGTGTTTCCTATGACTCAAGAAAGAGAAAATGAAACTACGAAAACAAAATTCTTCACGCTTCATGTTCCTCGAATGAACACCAAGTCTTCAAGGTCACACCAATTTCTTAACTTTCAAAGTCTTCAGAAATCCTAAGTCTTCAGTCGAAGAACTTCATTTTTAGGGGTCGACTTTCTCTGTAAATATCAAACTCCTCATAGACTTATAGACATGTGTACACTCACAAATGCATTAGTCCCTTAACCTATAAGTCTTCAATACACCAAAATCACTAAGGGGCACTATATGTGAAGGAAATATGCCCTAGAGGCAATAATAAAGTTATTATTTATTTCCTTATATCATGATAAATGTTTATTATTCATGCTAGAATTGTATTAACCGGAAACATAATACATGTGTGAATACATAGACAAACAGAGTGTCACTAGTATGCCTCTACTTGACTAGCTCGTTAATCAAAGATGGTTATGTTTCCTAACCATGAACAAAGATTTGTTATTTGATTAACGGGGTCACATCATTAGGTGAATGATCTGATTGACATGACCCATTCCATTAGCTTAGCACCCGATCGTTTAGTATGTTGCTATTGCTTTCTTCATAACTTATACATGTTCCTATGACTATGAGATTATGCAACTCCCGTTTGCCGGAGGAACACTTTGTGTGCTACCAAACGTTACAACGTAAATGGGTGATTATAAAGGTACTCTACAGGTGTCTCCAAAGGTACATGTTGGGTTGGCGTATTTCGAGATTAGGATTTGTCACTCCGATTGTCGGAGAGGTATCTCTGGGCCCTCTCGGTAATGCACATCACATAAGCCTTGCAAGCATTGCAACTAATGAGTTAGTTGCGAGATGATATATTATGGAACGAGTAAAGAGACTTGCCGGTAACGAGATTGAACTAGGTATTGAGATACCGATGATCAAATCTCGGGCAAGTAACATACCGATGACAAAGGGAACAACGTATGTGGTTATGCGGTCTGACCGATAAAGATCTTCGTAGAATATGTAGGAGCCAATATGAGCATCCAGGTTCCACTATTGGTTATTGACCGGAGACGTGTCTCGGTCATGTCTACATTGTTCTCGAGCCCGTAGGGTCCGCACGCTTAAGGTTTCGATGACAGTTATATTATGAGTTTATGAGTTTTGATGTACCGAAGTTAGTTCAGAGTCTCGGATGTGATCACGGACATGACAAGGAGTCTCGAAATGGTCGAGACATAAAGATTGATATATTGGACTGCTATATTCGGACACCGGAAGTGTTTCGGGTGATTTCGGAGAAGACCGGAGAGCCGGAGGGTTACCGGAACCCCCTCGGGAGAAGTAATGGGCCATATGGTCCTTAGTGGAGAGAGAGAGGGGCAGCCAAAGGTGGGCCGCGCGCCTCCTCCCCCTGGTCCGAATTGGACTAGGAGAGGGGGGGGGGCGCCCCCCTTTCCTTCTCCCTCCCCACTTCTTTCCCCCTCCTAGTAGGAGTCCTACTCCTACTAGGAGGAGGACTCCTCCTTGGCGCGCCATAGGGGCCGGCCGGCCTCCTCCCCTTGATCCTTTATATACGGGGGCAGGGGGCACCCCTAGACACACAAGTTGATCCACGTGATCATATTCTCAGCCGTGTGCGGTGCCCCCTTCCACCATAATCCTCGATAATATTGTAGCGGTGCTTAGGCGAAGCCCTACGACGATAGTACATCAAGATCGTCACCACGCCGTCGTGATGACGAAACTCTTCCCCGACACTTTGCTGGATCGGAGTCCGGGGATCGTCATCGAGCTGAACGTGTGCTAAAACTCGGAGGTGCCGTAGTTTCGGTGCTTGATCGGTCGGGCCATGAAGACGTACGACTACATCAACCGCGTTGTGCTAACGCTTCTGCTATCGGTCTACAAGGGTACGTAGATCACACTCTCCCCTCTTGTTGCTATGCATCACCATGATCTTGCGTGTGCGTAGATTTTTTTTTGAAATTACTACGTTCCCCAACAGTGGTATCAGAGCCTAGGTTTTATATGTTGATGTTATATGCACGAGTAGAACACAAGTGAGTTGTGGGCGATATAAGTCATACTGCTTACCAGCATGTCATACTTTGGTTCGGCGGTATTGTTGGACGAAGCGGCCCGGAGCGACATTACGCGTATGCTTACGCGAGACCGGTTCTCCCGACGTGCTTTGCACATAGGTGGCTTGCGGGTGACAGTTTCTCCAACTTTAGTTGAACCGAGTGTGGCTACGCCCGGTCCTTGAGAAGGTTAAAACATCACGAACTTGACAAACTATCGTTGTGGTTTTGATGCGTAGGTAAGATTGGTTCTTGCTTAAGCCCGTAGCAGCCACGTAAAACTTGCAACAACAAAGTAGAGGACGTCTAACTTGTTTTTGCAGGGCATGTTGTGATGTGATATGGTCAAGACATGATGCTAAATTTTATTGTATGAGATGATCATGTTTTGTAACCGAGTTATCGGCAACTGACAGGAGCCATATGGTTGTCGCTTTATTGTATGCAATGCAATCGCGCTGTAATGCTTTACTTTATCACTAAGCGGTAGCGATAGTCATGGAAGCATAAGATTGGCGAGACGACAACGATGCTACGATGGAGATCAAGGTGTCGCGCCGGTGACGATGGTGATCACGACGGTGCTTCGAAGATGGAGATCACAAGCACAAGATGATGATGGCCATATCATATCACTTATATTGATTGCATGTGATGTTTATCTTTTATGCATCTTATCTTGCTTTGATTGACGGTAGCATTATAAGATGATCTCTCACTAATTATCAAGAAGTGTTCTCCCTGAGTATGCACCATTGCGAAAGTTCTTCGTGCTGAGACACCACGTGATGATTGGGTGTGATAGGCTCTACGTTCAAATACAACGGGTGCAAAACAGTTGCACACACGGAATACTCAGGTTATACTTGACGAGCCAAGCACATACAGATATGGCCTCGTAACACGGAGACCGAAAGGTCGAGCGTGAATCATATAGTAGATATGATCAACATAGTGATGTTCACCAATGAAACTACTCCATCTCACGTGATGATCGGACATGGTTTAGTTGATTTGGATCACGTAATCACTTAGAGGATTAGAGGGATGTCTATCTAAGTGGGAGTTCTTTAAGTAAATTAATTGAACCTAAATTTATCATGAAACTTAGTACCTGATAGTATCTTGCTTGTTTATGCTTGATTGTAGATAGATGGCTCGTGCTGTTGTTCCGTTGAATTTTAATGCGTTCCTTGAGAAAGCAAAGTTGAAAGATGATGGTAGCAATTACACGGACTGGGTCCGTAACTTGAGGATTATCCTCATTGCTGCACAGAAGAATTACGTCCTGGAAGCACCGCTGGGTGCCAGGCCTGCTGCTGGAGCAACACCAGATGTTATGAACGTCTGGCAGAGCAAAGCTGATGACTACTCGATAGTTCAGTGTGCCATGATTTACGGCTTAGAATCGGGACTTCAACGACGTTTTGAACGTCATGGAGCATATGAGATGTTCCAGGAGTTGAAGTTAATATTTCAAGCAAATGCCCGGATTGAGAGATATGAAGTCTCCAATAAGTTCTATAGCTGCAAGATGGAGGAGAACAGTTCTGTCAGTGAGCATATACTCAAAATGTCTGGGTATAATAATCACTTGATTCAATTGGGAGTTAATCTTCCAGATGATTGCGTCATTGACAGAATTCTCCAATCACTGCCACCAAGCTACAAGAGCTTCGTGATGAACTATAATATGCAAGGGATGAATAAGACTATTCCCGAGCTCTTCGCAATGCTGAAAGCTGCGGAGGTAGAAATCAAGAAGGAGCATCAAGTGTTGATGGTCAACAAGACCACTAGTTTCAAGAAAAAGGGCAAAGGGAAGAAGAAGGGGAACTTCAAAAGGAACAACAAGCAAGTTGCTACTCAAGAGAAGAAACCCAAACCTGGACCTAAGCCTGAAACTGAGTGCTTCTACTGCAAGCAGACTGGTCACTGGAAGCGGAACTGCCCCAAGTATTTGGCGGATAAGAAGGATGGCAAGGTGAACAAAGGTATATGTGATATACATGTTATTGATGTGTACCTTACTAATGCTCGCAGTAGCACCTGGGTATTTGATATTGGTTCTGTTGCTAATATTTGCAACTCGAAACAGGGACTACAGATTAAGCGAAGATTGGCTAAGGACGAGGTGACGATGCGCGTGGGAAACGGTTCCAAAGTCGATGTGATCGCAGTCGCACGCTACCTCTACATCTACCTTCGGGATTAATATTAGACCTAAATAATTGTTATTTGGTGCCAGCGTTAAGCATGAACATTATATCTGGATCTTGTTTGATGCGAGACGGTTATTCATTTAAATCTGAGAATAATGGTTTTTCTATTTATATGAGTAATATCTTTTATGGTCATGCACCCTTAAAGAGTGGTCTATTTTTATTGAATCTCGATAGTAGTGACACACATATTCATAGTGTTGAAGCCAAAAGATGCAGAGTTGATAATGATAGTGCAACTTATTTGTGGCACTGCCGTTTGGGTCATATCGGTATAAAGCGCATGAAGAAACTCCATACTGATGGGCTTTTGGAACCACTTGATTATGAATCACTTGGTACTTGCGAACCGTGCCTTATGGGTAAGATGACAAAAACACCGTTCTCCGGTACTATGGAGAGAGCAACAGATTTGTTGGAAATCATACATACAGATGTATGTGGTCCGATGAACGTTGAGGCTCGTGGCGGATATCGTTATTTTCTCACCTTCACAGATGACTTAAGCAGATATGGGTATATCTACTTAATGAAACACAAGTCTGAAACATTTGAAAAGTTCAAAGAATTTCAGAGTGAAGTTGAAAATCATCATAACAAGAAAATAAAATTCCTACGATCTGATCGTGGAGGAGAATATTTGAGTTATGAGTTTGGTGTACATTTAAAAAATTGTGGAATAGTTTCGCAACTCACGCCACCCGGAACACCACAGCGTAATGGTGTGTCCGAACGTCGTAATCGTACTTTACTAGATATGGTGCGATCTATGATGTCTTTTACTAATTTACTGCTATCGTTTTGGGGATACGCTCTAGAGACGGCCGCATTCACGTTAAGTAGGGCACCATCAAAATCCGTTGAGATGACGCCTTATGAACTGTGGTTTGGCAAGAAACCAAAGTTGTCGTTTCTGAAAGTTTGGGGCTGCGATGCTTATGTGAAAAAGCTTCAACCTGATAAGCTCAAACCCAAATCGAAGAAATGTGTCTTCATAGGATATCCAAAGGAAACTATTGGATACACCTTCTATCACAGATCCGAAGGCAAGACTTTTGTTGCTAAATTCGGAAACTTTCTGGAGAAGGAGTTTCTCTCGAAAGAAGTGAGTGGGAGGAAAGTAGAACTTGACGAGGTAACTGTACCTACTCCCTTATTGGAAAGTAGTACATCACAAAAACCTGTTTCTGTGACACCTACACCAGTTAGTGAGGAAGCTAATGATGATGATCATGAAACTTCAGAACAAGGTACTACTGAACCTCGTAGATCAACCAGAGTGAGATCCGTGCTAGAGTGGTACGGTAATCCTGTTCTGGAAGTCATGCTACTAGATCATGATGAACCTACGAACTATGAAGAAGCGATGGTGAGCCCAGATTCCGCAAAATGGCTTGAAGCCATGAAATCTGAGATGGGATCCATGTATGAGAACAAAGTATGGACTTTGGTTAACTTGCCCGATGATCGGCAAGCAATTGAGAATAAATGGATCTTCAAGAAGAAGACTGACGCTGACGGTAATATTACTGTCTACAAAGCTCGACTTGTCGCAAAAGGTTTTCGGCAAGTTCAAGGGATTGACTACGATGAGACCTTGTCACCCGTAGCGATGCTTAAGTCTGTCCGAATCATGTTAGCAATTGCCGCATTTTATGATTATGAAATTTGGCAGATGGATGTCAAAACTGCATTCCTGAATGGATTTCTGGAAGAAGAGTTGTATATGATGCAACCAGAAGGTTTTGTCGATCCAAAGGATGCTAACAAAGTGTGTAAGCTCCATCGATCCATCTATGGACTGGTGCAAGCATCTCGGAGTTGGAATAAACGTTTTGATAGTGTGATCAAAGCATATGGTTTTATACAGACTTTTGGAGAAGCCTGTATTTACAAGAAAGTGAGTGGGAGCTCTATAGCATTTCTAATATTATGTGTGGATGACATATTGTTGATTGGAAATGATATAGAATTTCTGGATAGCATAAAAGGATATTTGAATAAGAGTTTTTCAATGAGAAGTTCAAAATGGATCAAGCAAAGAAAGGGTTCTTGCCTGTGTTACAAGGTGTGAAGTTGAGTCGGACTCAATGCCTGACCACTGCAGAAGATAGAGAGAAAATGAAAGGTGTTACCTATGCTTCAGCCATAGGCTCTATCATGTATGCAATGCTGTGTACCAGACCTGATGTGTGCCTTGCTATTAGTTTAGCAGGGAGGTACCAAAGTAATCCAGGAGTGGATCACTGGACAACGGTCAAGAACATCCTGAAATACCTGAAAATAACTAAGGATATGTTTCTCATATATGGAGGTGACAAAGAGCTCATCGTAAAAGGTTACGTTGATGCAAGCTTTGACACTGATCCGGACGATTCTAAATCGCAAACCGGATACGTGTTTACATTAAACGGTGGAGCTGTCAGTTGGTGCAGTTCTAAAACAAAGCATTGTGGCAGGATCTACATGTGAAGCGGAGTACATAGTTGCTTCGGAAGCAGCAAATGAAGGAGTCTGGATGAAGGAGTTAATATCCGATCTAGGTGTCATACCTAGTGCATCGGGTCCAATGAAAATCTTTTGTGACAATATTGGTGCAATTGCCTTGGCAAAGTAATCCAGATTTCACAAGAGAACCAAGCACATCAAGAGACGCTTCAATTCCATTCGGGATCTAGTCTAGGTGGGAGACATAGAGATTTGCAAGATACATACGGATCTAAATGTTGCAGACCCGTTGACTAAGCCTCTTCCACGAGCAAAACATGATCAGCACCAAGGCTCCATGGGTGTTAGAATCATTACTGTGTAATCTAGATTATTGACTCTAGTGCAAGTGGGAGGCTGAAGGAAATATGCCCTAGAGGCAATAATAACTCGGAGGTGCCGTAGTTTCGGTGCTTGATCGGTCGGGCCGTGAAGACGTACGACTACATCAACCGCGTTGTGCTAATGCTTCCGCTGTCGGTCTACAAGGGTACGTAGATCACACTCTTCCCTCTCATTGCTATGCATCACCATGATCTTGCGTGTGCGTAGGAATTTTTTTGAAATTACTACGTTCCCCAACAATATGCACTTACATATTGCCACCTATGTGAGGCTCAAGACCGAGTTTGAGGAGATAGTCGCCGTTGAGAAGCAGTATTCACCTGGCAAGGTGATGGCCCCCATCGAGGATGAGGAGATGGCCCCTGGAGGGATGAGATCCCCCGGTGAGCTGCACAAGGTAAAAAATGATTTATTACCATAGTTGTGGTTTTTGATTATTTGCAATGTGCTTGCTAATATGTTAGGGTTGTGCAGGTGCTGGTGGACGTCCTTGATGATTCCGATGTCATGGCCCGTCCAGTTGGCGTCGCCCCGGAGATTGATTCCGATGCCGCTGTCCATCCTGTGGACATCGCCCTAGAGATCGATTCCGATGTCGCGGTCAGTCCTGCGGACATCGCCCCAGAAATCGATTCCCATGCCGCTGTCCGTGCTATGGTCATTGCCCGAGAGATTGATGACAAGAAATAGTTGGTCGCGCTAATCCTTCAGGGTAGTTTGCATTGCCCTGTGTTTAATTACCAGAACGATGCATGTTATCAATCCATCTTAGGGCTAGTGCACTGTCTTGTGTGGGCGGATCTTGCTACTTTTGTTTGATAGTGAATCATGCGATGAATCATGCGAACCCTCTCCGAGTTATGGAAACAGATGTATCCTCACCAGCTTTTGATGTAATATATGGCATGATTAGATGTAAGTTTGAACTGTTTATCATATCGGTAGGGCTTGTTTGATGATTCTTGGTGTTAGTAGGCTAGCTACTGTGCGAGCTATAGTACTTGCAAAACACTCACCGAAGAGAAACGTTGGGGCTGATGAGCTCGTGGTATGCTTATACTTATCCCTCGTCGATCGACCAATAGCCCTAGCTCCTAAAATTGTAGGCTTAGCGATCGATGACCTAGGCGGGCTAGTTTGGCCTAGTGGGTTTTAGTGATATGACGTGCAACACAAAATCATAGCAGTGCAGAGACGTACCCCCTCTGTTCCAAAATAGATGACCTAGGTGGGCTAGTTTGGCCTAGTGGGTTTTAGTGATATGACGTGGTACAGTGCCGTCCAGTCTTCGCGTGTGGTAGCAGTATTGCTGGTACAGTAAGTTTTCTTGAAGAAGCGGAATTCAACGAAGTCATGATGGTTCCTTCGTCCGAACAACTTACAGTGGGAAAGGTTGGGCATGCGATACGACCGGCGTAGACCAGGATAATTTTGTGCATGGCAGGTGGACGAGGATGGTCGACGTCCCACATGTTGGCGAATGAAAGTATTCTTTCCGATATAGAGGACGAGCAACGAGTATTCATTGTTTATTTTTGATGAAAGCTATTGTCTCCACTGTTACGACGGAGGAGTGTGAAACACGGCAGCCCAGTGAACTTGGCATGTGCACCACTCCCTCCTTCCTCATGTAATGCCCAGGTTACAGCTTTTTCTCACTTTCTCTCTATCTATTTCCTCTCAAATGTTTTTTAACTTTCTTTTTTAAGACACAATTGTTTTTTATGCCTTCTTTAGAATTATTTTTTATACCTAGGAGCACGTGTAGAGACGGGCTCTTGTAGAGCCCACTCCTTGACTTTGTCAATGCCTCTCTCTCCTCCACATAAGGAGTACTACTTGCTATGCATGCATGTGGCGGGCAGCTGGCGTCTTGAGGGGCCAGGGCGGTGAGAGCGGGCTCCGGAAGCGGTCCGGACTCTAGCATAATTTTGGTTTTTACAATATTTCTTTCTCCATTGATAGGTAGGCCCGCGTAGATAGATAAAGAACACGAGCTGATGAGGTGCATGCGGACTGTTTGACTGGTCAACCAGACAAATACAGAGCTATACGTTGAGCCAATGACCGTAGAATCACCATATCTCATGTACAATGATCAAAGTGAGCTATCAAGACAAGTTCGATGACCGCCAATGCATTTTACTTGGTAATAAATGACCAGGATTGAAGGGGAATCCAAATTTGCTTCGTCTTGTATCCTTGAGCTCTTGACAAACCAATGCACTATACGGTTGTCCGGCCACTCCACCCCAGAGCTCTCACCAAGCGTCGTTCATGCCACTGCGCCGCATACTAACCGGTAAGGCAGCGATGGCATCCCCCCGCGCCGAGTTCCTCACCGCCCACGACCGCACACAAAATGGTAGGGAAGCGATGGCATCCCGCTGTGCCGAGTTCATCGCCGCTCGCGACCTCACAACTATGTGGGAGGAATTTGAAGATGCCAAGGCTGAATGGGCGGTAGAGCAAGAGGCGGCCAAAGCCGCACAGATGGAGCGGAAAAGTCAGAAAGCACTCAAGAAAAGAGAGGCCCGCCGCCACAAGAAAGAAAAGGACGCACGCGCTGCTGCGGAGAGGTCGGCAGAGATCCAAGCACGGTGGGGTGTCGCCGACAAAGCCGAGAAGGAGAACGGCGGCATCTGGCCAGCATGTGAGAAGTAGTAGTACTAGTAGTTAGTGTGTGTGTGTGTTTGAGTACGAGCATGTACCAGTACTACTAGTTACTACTGTAGTTTTTAGAGCAAATTACCAGTACATTAGCCTAGACTAAATGGAAAAATTCCTATCCTAAGCATCAAATGGCATCTCTTTCTCTATAGGAATTGAGATGCATGTCATCTCACTTCCTATGATTTTCATATTCCTATCCTATGAACGAAAGGAGGCCTCTGTTGGAGTAACTACTGTAGCTAGCAGTACTGCTGGTACAGTAGTTTTCTTCAAGAAGCGGAATTCAACAAAGTCATGATGGTTCCTTCGTCCAAGCAACTTCAAAGTAGGAAGTGGGCCTGTGATTTGACGGCTCATTAGTCATTGTTATTGCGGCGCGACGACCTGGGTGACTCCCTTGGAGTTCTGCGTGCATGGCAAGTGGACCAGGATGGTCGACGTCCCACATGTTGGCGAACGGAAGTATTCGATATCGAGGAGCAAGGAAACCGCGTGGTATAGTATAACTGCTGATTGGTTCGCAAAAAAATAGTATCACTGCCGATTTATAATTATTTTTTATTTCTAATGAATGCTAGTGTTTCAACTCTTACGACAAAGGGTGCCAAACACGACACGTGCTGGATGTCCCACACGTCAGCGAAAGGAGTGGGACATGAACAGTGTGGTAGAGCCCAGCGTAAAAAAACAGCGTGGTAGAGCGTCTCCACTTCTTCCACTTCTGGGTCGGAGACCACACGTAGTAGTACTTAGTGGTATGAACGATACAAAGTGCGACCTGGAGACAAAGACACGTCTAGTTGGAAGGTCTCGGGGCATACACGTAAACAAATATAAAAGTTAATATGTGCCTCCAACTAATATAGTAGTAGTAGAGTACTTAGGCACGTACTCCATAACATCACCGTGCATTGCACGTACAACATTTAGTGGTAGTACGTAGTAAGAGGCAAATGCCGCCCAAGAGTTCCCTTCTCGACCTACTTTTGGGTGTTTGGTAGAGTGTATGGAGGGTGCATGAGTCCACACTAGTTTAGCACAAATACACTAGAAGCATGCATGAAGAGGGGTGTTGAGTTGAGCATGCATGAAGAGGGAACAACTATGCTGAGATGAGAACGCAACCAAACACACCCTATATGCCACGCATGTTCATACCATTTGTGCCTTTCTACTTCACTTACTGCGCTACATTACTCAGGTTCGTACGTCCACTCCTGGGTACATGTTTGTCTCGTAGTTCCAGTCCCACGTGTTCTTCATATAGATGGAACGATCCTTGCATAACACGTGCACCTTGATGCTAGATGTCTCGCGTGTTGGCAAAAGGATGAACAAAGCTCATGTAAAAAAATAGAGTGGAAGAACATAGATTCCGGACGACCGAGAAGGAGCAAGGAACCTCATGGTGGAGCGTCTGCACTCATAATATTTAATATTATTCAGCGATATAAAATTAACCAATCATCTCCACAGTGGACTGGAAGAGTACGAAACACGGCAGCCCAGTGTAGTATCATACTAGTACATGGCTAACCCACGCTATCACCATATTTCTTGGCTTCCGTGCGACACCTATCTCTAGTAATCCAGCAGCCTGTATCGCTTCTCCCTCCTCGTCTCTATCAAAGTGCGGCGGGCTGGCGTTTCTGCCGTCTATTGAGGTCGGTTAACTATCACATGTTAGCGACATGCCAAGAGCATTCTAAAAAAAATTCCTTTCACATTCCATTTTCAAAAAGAAAAAAAATCCTTTCACGTACGAATTTGCCTGTGTGCTTTGGGCAACTTGCATGTCCTATACTGCTCCTGTTTGATACTCTAACTTAGCTAGAGGTTAGACTAACTCATGACTAACCCTGAGCTAACTGTAGCCAAAGAGGTGTTTGGGTGATAGGGTTAGATTGACAATAAATGCACTTCATGGAGAGAGAAAAGTGATTTTTCAGTGGTCCCAATGAGAACTATCTCCAGTTAGCACCTCTTGGGTGGGATAGTTTTTTTTGGTGGGTTTGGTGCAACTTGCTCCAATTTAAACCCTCATGCTTGGATAGTTTAGGGCTATTTGAGCCCCAACTAGCTCAAACTAACTCTAACCCATGGATCCAAACAGGGCCTATGGCCAGTCTCGACGCGGAGCAGTCGCGTGCACCGGGAAGCGGCGCTCTCTCGGTCGTCACGACACTTCAAAGTCGGTGCCAGTGAGAGGTCGCCTCCGCACTGGTCGGGCATTAATGCGGCACTGACGCTCTAGGGCGACGCTGACCGTTTCACGTGGGAAGCGCGCGCTAGCAAGGGAGTATAGGTTTTGAACCGTTTCAGGTGTAGTACTGGTAGTTTGCAAAACTACTCAATTATTGCACTCAGTTTCCTAAGAAATTGTGGTAAAAAATGTTACTCCACAGCCCGCTTCCCTTCTCCTTCCTCTTCCACCGCTCGCGCACGTCCACGGGAAGCGACCGGTCAACCCTTATGTAGGAGTGCTAGCACAAAAAGATGCATGCATGACCACTAAAATTTCCATATTAAAGCGCCGCTCCAGGGGGAGTATGGCGTATGTTGTTACCTTCGGCCGACCCATGGCTACCGGGCGACGGCGACCAGAGAAGAGGCGGCGGGAGGGGAATGAATGCAGCTACTGCTTGGGTTCGCCTTCCGGCTTAAATAAATGCGCATCATCACATGTACCCGCGGGTGCACAAATTGTAACGTACGTGTCTGCTTAAGTGGGCGTCACGTAACTGGTGTGTGTGTGTGAGAGAGAGATTCTGAGAGACAGAGTGCGTGTGTGCGACTCTACTCTTCGGACATGTACTCAACCTTTTGCATCGGGATATAAGTATAATGGTATTTACTTTAGCTAGTGATTTACGTGGCCATGTTAACGTGGTTGTGTCAAAAAATGTCACTTCCTGCTCGTGATTTGCGTTATATAATTACAAGCAAGATTCTCGTGCATTGCACGGAACATCAATATGCATTTCTTTTACAGAACACCTGTTGTGATTGACCCATGCAGGAGTAATCCCATGTGTAAAAACTAATGATATCTCAAGAATTTTATCGGAAAACTGGTATCTCGAGAATGTCATCGAAAAAATGAAAGATGAGAGATAAGGCGAGGAGGAGTGGAGCGTGGTGGTGACTGGTGGTCGGAATGGGCGGAGGCATGGGGATGGACGGCGCCGGCAGCGGCCACCATGCATGCTAGATTGTTCCAGAGACTTATTCCTTTTTTAATTGCTGAGCAATGAGGTTGCAGGAGATAATGACGTGGAGAGAGGTGCGGGTATCTTTTGTAAAATTATCATAGTTTGCTTTCTATCCTCAGATATAGATCCGGTCTGTATTACAAGATGGCAGGCACACCATCACCACCAACTCGTTTTTTATAAGGGTACAGATGATAAGTTTGCTGACTACTAAAGTAAAGTGGAATTTGTCCATGTTATGCAAGTAAATAAAGGTGATTGTTTATCATACGGGTAAGGTTGGATGAAGGGTGGTAGGAACAAATGCTCCGCCTAGAGC